>NW_027502422.1:0-59529 GCF_021521415.1 Bidens hawaiensis | reverse complement strand
AGTGGTCCAGGTGATCCAGGGCTTGATGGAATTTTTTTTTATTTTTTTTAAATAATTTAAAACATTACATTAATAATAATATAAAACATTACATTAATAATAATTTAAAATATTACTAGTCTAATAGAAGATTATCGGGTCTTCTATCCCACAAATGCTCAACCAACTCATGCCGAAGGTTGTCGTGTATCTCATGGCTCTTGATGATATTTAAGTTGTTGAGTCGTTGTTCATTGGTGATCGTCGATTCTTGTCTTGGAATATCACCTTAGTAGTTTTGACAAATAGCGTGACCCTCGTCTTCTAGTATCATGTTATGTAGGATTACACGCGTGTAGATGACTTCCGTTATCTTCTCCCTTGTCCAAAATTTTATTGGATTCGCCAATATTGCTCATTTTTTCTTTAAGACTCCAAACGCCCTTTCAATATCTTTTCTGGCCAATTCTTGTCTCTTCGTGAAGTACTTTCATTTGTCAGAAAGTGGAGACGCATAAGCTTGAACTAGTGTCCCCCATTCGCTGTAAATACCATCAACGAGGTAGTACCCATACTTGAAGTGTTCTCCATTTACAAAAAAATGCCTGAGGGGGTTCAACCCCGTCGATAAGGTCATCGAATATCGGTGATTGATCGATAACATTGAGGTCATTATTTGACCCGGCAACCCCAAAGAACGCATGCCAAAACCAAAGATCATATGACGCCACCGCCTCAAGTACAATAGTAGGGCCGGGGTGATCACCTCGGTGGAATTGACCTCGCCAAGCAGTAGGACACATAGCCCAACCAACATGCATACAATCGAGGCTACCGAGCATCCCGGGGAAACCATGCCTTTCACCGTGCACCTCGTATATGCGTTGGATATCATACATTGTTGGTTTACGTAAGTATCTCCGCTTGTATAGCGATATGACCCCTAAATATAATTATTTAAAATTATATAAATAAATGTAAATAATAAAATTTTAAATAAAACTATATACCTTTACAAAAGTGGTTAAGCGAATCGCGTCCGGTCTTTTTAGCTATTTGTAGATACTCGTCCAACATGTCCGAGCCAACACCATACACTAGTTGCCGAAGAGCGGCGGTAATTTTTTGAGTAGGCGTGAACCCGGGATGACCTCTAGCGTCATCCCTTTGTTGAAAATACTCAAAGTGCTCCGGCAAGTCATTTGCTAGACGCATGAATAATCGTCTAGTCATTCGAAAACGAGTTTTAAAACTTTCCTCACCATATGCGGGATCGGGGCTAAAATAGTGACGTATCAAAGTTTCATTAGCAGTCTTTCGATCACGAAGACGTGGTTGCCGGAATAATGGGGCTCGAGGGCGTCTTTGATCGATCAAAAAATTTATCGTTGTTTGAACCACTTGACAAATGAGTTCGTCTTCTTCGGAAGACGAAGATGATGCCATTTATAAAAGCAGAGAGAAATATAATTTTGGTAGAGGGAAAGTATGGTTTTTTAAGAGAATACGAGAGAATGGGGTGAGTTTTAATTAAAATGGAGTGTGTGGATTGGTATTTATATATAGGTTAAACAAAAAAAAAATTAAAAATTTCCCAACGGCTATATTCCCACGTGGACTGCCCCGCGCCCCCCATCCGTGCCCCCATCCGCGCCAAGGTGGTAGCGGTGTTCGCGAGCCAGCTGGCCGCGCCCCCCATCCGCGCCCCACTACCCTTAGCCTAAGGGTGGACGGAGTGTCCACAGGAGTGGGCTTGGTTCCGGAAAAAAAACCGCATGCGGGATTGTGACACCGATTATCCCGATCCCCCAATGGCTATTTCCAACGGTAATGCTACAATTTCAATTTAAAAAAAAATAGTTTAAAAATAGATTGGGGTGAACGATAGGCGTTTTCAAGGTTGAAGAATGCTTAGGAGGCATAATGGCGTGTCACTAATATGAAGGAGAAAGAATGTGAAAGATGTTTAGCAGTTTAGGGGAGGGATGGGCTGTCACCCACCCTAAAGTAAATATTATTATTATTATTATTATTATTATTATTATTATTAATGTTTTTAAAACTGGACCGGTCCAACCAGGAACTGACTTAGATACCGGCTCAAGTTACCACTTTTGAACCTCCTTCAGACGAGCAAGGTGGTTCTTAACCAAACTAGGTTGACCGGGTGAACTGTTTGAACCGAAATTGTATTATGAGATGCTTTGAAAATTTGAAAAGTATGTTTTGTAGGGGTTGCGAATTCAACTCATGACCTTATGTTTGAAAACCATAAGGCTTACCTGGTGTTGTATAAATCGTTAGATGCTAGTCAGACAGTAAGGGTAAGGAATAGCAATTATTCGAGATTAATAGAAATTAATCTGATTGGAATTTATTTATAATTTGTCAAATTTACGGAAGCATACTAAGATTTATGTATGAAATTTTTAGTTTTGATAGATTTTGACCAAATAGCAATTAACCGATTACTAGTCGATGGGGGTACCGACTAGCGATTAGTCAGCACCTATGCATAAGTTTTACAACCATGAGCTTACCACTTGCTCTAGTAAGCAATTACATCTAGATGGTGGGTTAAATTTTTTAATGTAGTCATTCTCTTTAAGCTTCTTTCAGTTTTATTATTTAGTTATGGTTTTTGTTGGTCATATTTTTTAAGAATTATCAATAGGCTATCAAACAGCTCCTAAGTCAGAATTTATAAACTAGGTTATAACTTATCTATAATATATATAAACGAAACCCTTAAAATCCTACATGTCGCGATGTGGTCACTCCCTCTTTCTATGGAAGCCACCAGATTGCTTGATTTTAAATAGAGGCCTCTAATTGATTTAACCCAAATTCATGGGTATGGGTCTTACCAAAACCAGATAGCTCTTAAACGGGTTATAACATCTCATTAAATTAAAAATTAATCTTACCAATTATTTGATATGAAATCCTATAAAATAGGGATATACTAAAATTTAATATCTAATATAAAAAGAAAAAAACATTGTTTAAAATAAAGGAAAATAAAAGATGTTATTAAAGAGGCAAAGAACAGAATAGAAAAAGATTGGCAAATTGGGCTCATTAATAGGCTAACACGCAATTGATCAAAGAAAGTTAAATGATGGGTTAAATATTTATTCTTAGTTGAACCAAAACAAGAATGCTTCTGAATTAGGGCTAAGAAAAATTTAAGTGCTAAAGACATTGATTAAACAAACCAATGCAAGTTTACTACTTTTGATAATTTCAAGTGCAAGTGTTATGAAAAATCTTCTATACTTTACATAATTTTCTTTCAAGTTTTACATTTATAAGACAATTAATTTTGATACCTGCAAGGTGCTTTTTTTTTGTTTTAAACAACATCAATGTTAATTATACGTTTTTGAATTTTTGTTAGAGATAATGTTTGTATATATTTTGATTTTGTAGATGTTATAATCCCGCAGCAACGCGCAGGTAATTATGCTAGTTAAGAACATTTATATTTTTAGTTCCTCTATAACTCTATTAACGAGATAACCATAGGATACATATCTTGTTCATTAGACCTTGTCTAACAAATCGTTTGTGAAAAGCATAGGATTGATATGCAGGCCCGGCTCCGAGAAAGCAAAAAAAATTTTGGGCCGAAGGCGAAAATTTTTTTGGGCCTTAAATAAAATGAGTATTTTGTTGGGTTTAAACAATTTAATTTTGATATAGGCTTAATTGATTATAATTTAGATTGTGCAAAAAACTTTTATGTAAAAATAAGATAAAATATGTCTCATATGAGACTAGAACCCATAACCTTTTGGTTGGGAGTAATATCTCTTTACCACTAGACCAATCCAATGTTTATGCAAATGAGTTTAAATACTAAACATACATATTGTTTCAATAAAAATACATATAATTTAAAAAAAAAATCGGGCCTAGCGGGGTGTTTGGCCTGTGGCCGTCAACCACCTAGCCCCCCTATGGGCCGGCCCTGCTGATATGAAGGAAAGACGGTGTCGCTAGAAAGAAGAGTAGCTCGTAAGAGAGTAAGAAGGTTATGCGAGAAGAAGAGAAAAGGAACTAAGAAAACATGACAGATTGACCGATTGACGATAAGAGTGACATCAAGTGACCAATAACATAATAGTGCTATAAGTATTATTTAGCAACATGCCAACAAATATAGGTTTTTTTTTCGTCTTTAATTTTATTTTTTCACTTTAAAAGAGTGGTTTCCTAATATTTTATAATTTTAAAGCTTAATTTATTGCCATGACTCACCCCACTAAAATTAGAAGTGGGCAAATAAACCGATTAACCAAATTGATTCGAAAATCAAACTGAAACCGAACCAGTTTGAAACCGCTTATGTAGAAACTGGTTTGAAACCGATTGAAACCGTAGGTTCGGAACCGGTTTGCAATTTTCTCCACCAAACCGGTTAACTGAACCGAAACCGGCTAAAACGGGCAAAAACCGGTCAAAACCCGAACCGATCCGAAAATCGAACTGAAACCGAATCAGTTTGAAACCGATTGAAACCATAGGTTCGGAACCAGTTTGCAATTTTCTCCACCAAAACCGGTTTCAAGCCGGTTAACCGAACCGAAACCAGCCAAAACCAGGCAGCAACCGGTCAAAACCCGAACCGAGACTAACCAAAACCCGAACTGAAACTGATCGTAACATGGTAAGAAACCGGTTTCAACTCGAACCGAAACCGATTATAAACCGGGTTTGACTTTCGTTAACTAGACTGTAGCGGTTTCAACCCAAATCGGGGTTTGACTTTCGTTGACCAAACTGAAACGGTTTCAACCCAAACCGGTTTTTAATGGGATGTGATCCTCATACACCACACCCATATGCCTATACGGCTCGTATAGGCCTATACGGCCGTGTAGGCTACGCATGACCTAACAATGGGGACAAAAACCAGCTTTTTTCAACCTATACGACCGTATAAACCTATACGAGGCGTATAAGTGTTAAATGGCTCGTATTGCTAGCTGGCACACCATAAAACCTATACGGACGTATAGGGCTATACGGATAGGGTTATACAAGGCACTACAAACAATGGCTGACAAGCTCCGACACAAACTGACATGATTCAGGTGTTATACGATCATATAGTAGCCGTATATAAAAAAATATGATGTGTGAGGATCCGAAGTGGTGTGGAAATATCCTAGGCGTTTAAATTTTAAACCTGTATGAGCGCCTCTAACTAAAACGAGCGTCTACGGGAGTGGTATATAAAGGCAACTTAACACACCAGCTCTTTGAATTACAAGCGGGAAACGGGAATGGCGAGCAGCAGTTCGCAAATGGAGCTTCTAGCCCTAATTCGTGACGCCTCTGCAGAAAAATCTCAAGGAGGTATATATATTATATTATACACTGTGTTCATTCTAAATTCAATCTCTTACATCGTTTACGTATTCACTGATCACAATCCATTTTCAATCAAACTGATAGAGCGTAGGGTCGTCAACCTCAAGCGCCAAATCGAACAACTCGAAGCGGAACATGAATCTGTGAATGCGAAGCTTGAAGACGCTAAGCGTTTGAAAGAACGCACTGAACAGGATCTCAGAGGCTTCGAAGTTGAATTGGCTATGAATGATTCATCAATTCAAACGCTAGAGGTTTGTTTTCACCTTCTATGACTTTAGTTTGTATAATATGCATGCTGTAATTCATAGCAGAAAAAAAATATAAAATAATTATAATTATATTGAAAATAATTGATAAATAGTAAATGAGTTGAGCTTGAGCCGAGCTCGAGCTTGAAAATCTACTCATGAGCCAAGCTTGAGCTTTGAAAATAGAGCTCGAAACGAGCCGAGCTAGAGCTCAAGCTCTGTGTAAGTTAAACGAGCCGAGCTCGAGCCTAGTCGAGCTCGGGCTCGGCTCAGCTCATTTGCACTGCTAGTTGTAAATGATGATTACATGAATTCATGTTGATTTAGCCTCTAGAACTTTAATTTTAGTCGTGTTTGGATGTCGTCAGGGGCGGATATCCTTGCTTCAAGATGAAGTTTCAGCCATTGGATCTGATTTGGAGGCACTTAAGGTATATGAAGATACTCGTTTTGTTGCTGCTTGATTCCGCTTTATTTGCGTGTTCATTAATAAACGTTTGTGTTTTGATTTACTTGAACCTGCATTCAGAATGAAGAAGTGGCTTTAAGGTAGGTTTATCGTGTTGTTTGTTACAATTTAGTTGTTTGTTAGACAAACAAAGTTCTTCATTTGCCATGTTTGTTCATGCAGAAAAGATTTCAACGTAAAGATGTTTGGCCTGAATGTAACCATTAGGTAGGTAATGTGTGTTGTATTTGATAAGCTACTTATCTGAGTCTTAGCATATGGACCTTGAATAAGTATGCATATATACATGTTGCAGAAGGTTTCAACAGTCGGTAGCATCAGCTAGTTATGAAGCATTTAGCAGCAAAGCAGTATCACAAAATGGTCAGTTAATTAAACCAAGATTTATAATGCACTTTTACCAGCAATTGGCTCGTTTAGATTATCCACTATAGAGTATACAACACACTTATCTATTATCATTCATATATCCTTTCTGTTTCATTTATGACCAAAGCGCACACTGAATATGGCAACACTAAAGAAGTTGAAGAAAGAAAGAAGGATCTTGAACATGAGCTGGCTCAAATAATCTCTGATACTAAAAAGATGGAACATGAATTTCTGTTGGAGCAAAACTTTCTTAAGGAGGTACCGTATATAATCCGTGGTAGATATATGTGTGCGTATATAAAATATAAATCATGAGCCATGTGAGTGAAGTTAACTATTTTTGGGACTGGTTTATAATCTGTAGGAGCAAATTGAGGTGGATGATATGAAGCATAAAATATCTTTACTGGAAGCAGTAATGGAAGGAAACAAGGAGTTTCAAGCTGCAGTTATATATCCTCACGACAGTTCATTCTCTACACTAATCGAATACGCATTTTTATACATTTTGAATATAGACAACTAGAATTTGTCTGATACAAATGCTTTTAAAAGGTGGTTTTTTTTATGAACAAGATAATTATGTTTTCCAAAAGTACCTCGAGTTAGTTTTATAAAGCATAAAAGTATACTTTGAAACTGGTTAGAACCCGGTCAAACCCGACACGAACTGGTTAAAACCTGGTTTCAAACCAGTCAAACCAACTTGACTTTTGGGGTTCCAACCTGACCCGGTTTGGCCAGAACCTGGCTTTGACATTTGCTGACCAACCGGACCCATATTTTATCCTTGACTGAAAGTACGCAGACTGCAAGAGTTGAAGATGCATACACTTCCCTTTGTGACAAGCTGCAGAAGAAATGCATATGCCCAAGCTGTGAATGTGACAATGCGGAAATTCTCAGTGGGATTCTTCAGAAAAGCTAAAGTTCTTGTAAGTCCTTTTGAGATGCTAAATCTACCTTACTTTTATAAGAACAATTAAAACCTTATGAATATGTCATTGTTGGATCTTATAGGAGTGCCTTAACAAATTAAGTGGGAAATTACATAGCGGAATAGTGAATTGTGTAGGCAGTTCATTTTGAAACTGATTATATGTTTGTTAAATAACGAAATTTGAACATGTTTGGTTGGGAGATGGTGTGACAGAATATGCTTGCAAATGCTTTGTTGTTTGAAAGTGTAATAAGTAGATGATAACTAGGTTATATACTATGTGTTTGGATTGGATTGAAAGAGAAAAGTTTTAAACAATGTCTTGTCTTTTTTTAAAAAGTCATATATTAAAAAGAAAAGAAAAAAAAAAGACAGACACACCAAAGGAAACAAATACAGGTTATCCAAATTAAATATACACCAATAAATCCAATCCAGATTTTTGAAAGTAGATCAGTTTTTATCCACGAGAAAGAAGCTGCTTTGATTGTGCCCGATTATTGTTTACGTTTTATCTAGTGTGCTTTTACATTTTTCATAAATCATAAGGCATGTGGTGTGGAGCGTGAAAGCCGGGCATAGAGAGATGACATGAACATTGTTTCATGTTGTACTCGAGAACTTACTTTACGGAACTTTACTCGAGAACTTACTTTACACGATTTTAGAAATTTAAATCCTTTAAAGAGTTTCATTTAAATTTTGGTATAGAATGAGCCATAACATACTAACATACAAGAGATGCAGATATTGAAAACTATTCGAATTCACGTTAGGGAATTCGTCTCATCATAACTAACTCCATATTTATACTAAAAATCTTCATGCCTTCAATTTTACCTTATATAATTTAGTTACATTTTTATGTCTTGTATTTTGTGCAAAAAATAATTGCTTTTATCTAGCATATACAACTTCAAATGTATGGACTCCTGTACGAAAACTTTCATTTTATGTATTAATTTTGTCACATTTACATCTTGCATTTTAGCCACATGTTTCGATGCTTATATTCTCATTATATCGTGATTTTAAGTTCTCATCATCTTTCATCATGTATACGCTACATTACATACAAAAGTATCATCTATGTTGATATGATATACTTTACCAAACTTTATTTTCGGGTACTGCAAACTCATTTAAAACCATCATGTCTAACATTTAAGCATGTGAAAAAAAAAAGAAAAATGAAACCGAACTTGAAATTCTCAATAATTTTTTTTTATGCTAAGATAAGTTTTTTATAAATTATTAAATGTTTAGTTTTTTATTGCTAAGATATGAGATATCCGAAATTTTCGAATTCAGATAAAATTTTTTATTTTTTTTTAAATTTCAAATATTCGAATAATTTTAAATAGAAACTCGGATATTTCAGATATCCGAGCTAATTCCGTTTTAAATTTATTATATATATATATATCTTTTAAATTAATTTATAACAGTTTTTTTTTAAATTCAGATTCCCATTTGGATTTTCGAATCCAAAACCGAAATTTGGATGTGTGTTCACACCATAGAAATTGATGATCAAAATGAGATAGTTATAACTAATTCTACTTAGAGCCGTTTGGCAATCATGTGTTGAATTAATAGGAAGTCCAACTTATTAAGTGGTAGTCTTTGTATCATTCAACATGCTTTTGTAATTTAATCATTAAGAGGCCCTATGAGCCATTAAGATGTGCTACCAAACACATCCTATCTCTTACCGATTCATAGATAAGCTATTACTGGAATCATTAAGAGATTACCAAACATAACCTTTATTTCAATTTCCAACAACTTTTTACTTGCCCAGAATATTGAGATTTGGTTTATTATAATGAAAATTAGTAAATTGAGCAGTAAACAAATTCCCTCGTTAATGACTTTAACTAGGGCTGTCACTTTTACCCGAAACCCAAACCGAAAAAATTCGTACCCGGACCCAAACTAGCCCGACCTGAAAAAACCAAACCTGAGAATAGACTAACCCGAACCCGAACCGAAGTAATTCGGGTTGGTTCTCGGGTTTGATTTATAAGTTTCGGGTCAACCCGAAAAACCCGAATAAACTTTTAGTTTTGAAATTAAATATATTTTTAGGTATAATAAGCATAGTTTTAGCCACTAAAGTTATCAGAATCTGATCCTAATCGACTGTTGTCATTCAAACTATTATGGCTCAAGTTAGTTATTTAGTTTTACTTTTCTTTTGAATTGTTTTATGTCTTTATCAAGTTATGTTGGTTCATTATTTGATTATTTGCGTTACGAGCAAAGAAAAATATGTTGTTTTAATTTTAGCATTGAAATTTTCTGAATATTTTTGTTTTTTGTTTCATTTTCTAGGATACTCGAAACCCGATTAACCTAACCCGAAAAAACCCGAACCCCAATTACCTGAACCCGAAAAACCCGTGAGAGATTTAGGTTGGGTTTCGGGTTAAGATTTAAAACTTTGAAACCCGAAGAACCTGACTCGAAAAACCAAAAACCCGAAAAACAAGCCTGAAGAACACCCCTAACTTTAACACTGTGTTCCCGAGTTCATCTGAGAAGAGAAGGGAAAAGAAAGGAAAACTTTTCCTTTCCTTTCCTTTTCTTTCCTTTCCTTTCCATTCTTTTCTACATCTTCTCTATTTTTATATTCCTTTCCTTTCTCTCTAATTCTTTCCAATTTGGAAAGAAAGTGTTTGTTCTTGTTTTCTTCTTTCTTTCTCTTCAATTCCATTCCTTTCTTTCCTTAAATAAATTTAAGGAACACAACATTTTATTTAATTCCCTTCCTTTCCTTTCTATAAAAAACTTAGAAACACAAACATCATTTTATTTTCTACCAATTCCTTTTCTTTCCTCTCTTTAATAAGACTCGGGAGCACAGCGTGAGTAGGTAACTATAGATAGTTGGTTCCACCCTACATATAAACAAAAACACATTAGATTGAAACATTTGGTTTCTGACATAAATCAATTTTTACTAGTGAAAAATTTTGATATCTTGTTCTAATGTGAAAATGTTTTCCTACATGTAAATTAGGCGTTTTGGTTTTTAAAGAAAACAATCTATTTAAGTACACAGGCTACTTTAAATTTTACACGCATTCTAATAGTCATTAGTAACTTGAGAATTAACATTAAGCTTATTGTTATTATCAAAATAAACACGACAATATGAAATGTATCGGTGGTACAATTGAAGTTACCATACGAACAATTCAAAGCAAAGAGAAAAAGGGTGTCATAGTAATATGTTAGTTGCGTATATAACGTAATTACACTGTATCACTATATCATAAAAACTAACTAGAGTTAGTGGTGTCAATCGTATCAGGTTGGAGGGTTGATGGGTTTCGGGTTGGTGGGTTAGTGTGTTGAGATTTTTCAACCCTAACCCAACTCATATATTTATTCGTGTCGTCTCATGACCCATTTAAATTCGTGTCGTGTTTCGGGTCAACCCGTTTTACGTTCATTTATGAATATTATTAATGCCTAGTGAGTTAGTAATAAATTAAACAATTAATTACTCTTGTGTGGACCTCACAGGAGTGCCCCCTCTTGTTGGGCTTAGGGACAATGGGATTTTAGCAGGTTAGGCAGCATTGAAGGCGGCATCAGGCAAGGTTGTTAAACGGGTTAACAGATCAACCCACTTTTGAACGGGTCGGGTTTGGGTTGACCCGTTTTGAACGGGTTGGGTTCTGGTTGACCTGTTTTTTTAACGGGTCAGGTTCAAGTTGACCCATTTACCAGACAGGTCGTGTCAGCCAACCCAAACCTATATTTTCATGTCGAGTTTCGGATCGTTCCAGAAATTGACACCCCTACTTGAGTAGTTTTATTATGCTATAGAATTTACAAATAGCGTAACTCTATTATGCTATAATTTTACAAGTTGATTAATTTTATTGCGTTGCTTGTAAAATTGATTGTAGCGTAATAAAAGTATGCAACTTGGAATAGCGTAATAAAAGTAATACTTACATTTTTTGATATGTAAAAATCCGTTATTTAACGAAATTAATAAAATGCCACCATGCTTTTTCTTCCTTCGCTTCAAATGGTTTTTAAATCAGTTTCACTCGGACGGGTCATTGGCTATGCTTACCGTTGATTTCTCTAATGCCTTCAACTTAGTCGATAGGACAGCCCTTCTACATGAGGTACGTAGTCGATGTCCTTCTATTTCCTTATGGGTAGATTTTTTATATGGGCAATCGGCTAGGTTATATGTGGGGGATGCTTACATTAAGTCCACCACTGGGGTTCAGCATGGGGACCCTCTTGGGCCTCTTCTTTTTGCCTTAGTTTTGCATCCACTTGTTCACCGAATCAGAGATCGTTGCAAGCTTCTTTTGCATGCTTGGTACTTGGATGATGGTACGATTATCGGGGACACTAAAGAGGTGGTTAATGCATTAGATATTATCAGGGCCGAGGGCCCTCGGTTGGGTCTTGCATTAAACGTCAAGAAAACAGAATTATTTTGGCCAATGTGCAATGGGGAAAAGGTGCGGAAGGGGTTGTTCCCTTGCGGGATTGGAAGGCCAGTACTTGGTGTGAAACTCCTTGGTGGCGCTGTAAGTCGGGATGCGGGGTTTATCAGTAGTTTGGCTGTGAAAAGGGCACCTAGTGCTGTGGAATTGATGAGTTATCATCCAAGGCTTCGAGACCCTCAATGCGAGCTTCTTTTGCTTCGCTCATGTATGGGGGTCGCAAAGCTGTCGTTTGGCTTAAGAACGTGCCAACCTATGTACGTGGAGGAAGCTGTTTCTATTTTTTATAATGGCCTTCGAGGGGCGATTGAGGACATCGTGGTTTGTCGGGGGCCGTTCTTCGGGGATTTCTAATGGAGGTTGGCATCTCTACCGACCTGTTTTGGGGGGTTGGGTTTATGTTCGGCTAGGGATGTATCTACATATGCTTTTGTGGCTTCGAGAGCATAATCATGGAGTTTACAGGACCACATTCTTCGGGGATGTGGTATTGATGGGTTGGACACTAATTACGGGTGTGCGATGGATCGTTTACATACTTCACTTCCCGATTTTGATCTTAGCGGGTTCTCTAATAAGGACACCCCCCCCCCCCCAAATGTAAGGCCCCGAACCCGGTAGCCCTACTTTAGCGTTGGATTTACTCATAAATGCAGTTCTAAATATCAGAGTTAATTAAAACATTCGCGGAATATAAAAGCTTTCATAAAACATTTCGTAACAAAACACGTCTTGTCTTAAAACATCATTTTGTCTTTCAAAATTAACGAACATTAACTTAAACGTCTTGAGTCTTCCGATGCCAGCCTCTTATTCAGTGCCACGTGTCTCCTCAAGCGAGCTGCCTCATCCTACTCACCTGCGCGCATACTAAAAGTCAGCTACGCTGAGTGAGTTCTAGTTAATCGTACGCCATACAATACAACACATACATACATATCCGAAGATACATCCATACTTCACTAGTTACCCTTCTGTTCTACATACATACTTGCTACCTTACATACATACATATCTACAATCGCTAACCTCAGTCTACCGAGAGTACGTTCATAGTCCGCCGTCTATACCTGTACTCACGATCGTGGACACGTAAAAGGTCCGCAGTCCTTACCCATGTTCACCATTCATGGTACGTACAAGGTCCGCGGTCCTTCCTATACCATCATACATCCACAACACGTACAAGGTCCACGGTCCTTCCCTATGTTGCAACCTAATTCATAGCACGTACGAGGTCCGCAGTCCTCCCCTATGCTAAAGCACGTATAAGGTCCACAGTCCTTTCCTGTGCTGACGCCTATCTATATTACGTATAAGGTCCGCAGTCCTTATCTACGTTACGTATAAGGTCCGCAGTCCTTATCTACGTTGGCGTCTATCTCCTATAACACGTATAAGGCCCACCGTCCCTATCTACGTTTACATCTATCATCTACATCACGTATAAGGCTCGCAGTTCTTAACTACGCCATCACCTGCCAAGTCTATGTCCAACAGAAGTTAGAGGGATTTGCCATCCTAACTTACTATGTCGAATGTAGAACTCACATACCATTCGTGTACCTGTATACACATACTTCACATATACAATAATTACATTATAGCATAAGAACACTCTAGGCGTTCTTTACATCCTTCATTTAACAACCATACCCCTTGTCGTTACGTGCAATATCCGAAGATCGTTCACGCCCCGACAAGTATTCATTTGTAATATTCATACATCTTCGATATATAATATTCGTACCTTTATTTTTAACCTGACAGTACGCGCAATATCCGAAGATCGTTCGCGTACCGACAAGCAATCATTCATATCCATCACATATATCACATATGGCATACACTTATCACTTAGGATAAATGTATTAACAACACATCGAGTATGCACACAGCCCCGAAAACATAACAAGGAATGGGGCTAGAAACTCACCTGAACTCTGCTTCTTCCTCTGATAGTTGTAAATCCCTTCTTTAACTGTGCTCGGCTGACTGTATAAGTTACACGTATCAATACTCGCCTGATCTAATCTGGTGGCCTAGTATTAGCTTACTTTTACTTATCGTTTTAATCTATTCTCTAATTGAACTTGACTTTAGGCGAAGTTAAACCTTAGGCGAACATAGCTTTAGGCGGAGTTAAACCTTAGGTGAACTTAGCTTTAGGCGAAGTTGTCATCGGGCGAACTTGGCTTTAGGCGAAGTTGTCATCAGGCGAACTTAGCTTGCAGGCGAAGTTGTCATCAGGCGAACTTGGCTTTAGGCGAAGTTGTCATCAGGAGAACTTAGCTTGCAGGCGAAGTTCATCAGGCGAACTTAGCTTGCAGGCGAAGTTGTCGTCTGCAGCTACTGTTCGTTCTTAAATCCCTTAATCACCTTCGTTTCTTAACCAAATAACTCGATTTAGGTACCCACGGGATCGTCTGACCAGCGCCTACAAACCCCAACCATCAAATCGACCTAACATCGATGTTTAAAGGGTGCGATTTAGGCATATAGGTTACGGGTTCTTTTTATCAATCGATTAACCCATCAAATCATAACCATTTTCAGTAAGATTAGCTTTGTTGGATTCGTTTTTACCATACAAACTCAGATCTATCATTTCTCAAATCAACCAGAACCTACACGAACGATTTCTAACTATAAACGTACCTTGAACGAGTCGAACTACGAACACGGTTAAGCCTTGATGTTGTTTTGGTCCGTCACAACGTTCCAGCACCAACAAGCTCGGGTTTTCGCCTTCGGATCTTGGTTCGGGTCGTGTGTGTTTTGGGTGTGTGTGTATGGAATATGTGAGAATGAGGATTAAATGGTGGTTAATGGTATTTATATTTAGGGATCATGGGCTTAAGCCCATGGACTCTCCTTCCTTCTTTCATAACCCAAGTCCATAACCCATATCCATTACCCAACACTAGCCCGACCCATACCAACTCCTACTCTATTTATTTATTTCCCGATAACCCGAGTAAACTTTCCCTCTATTATTAAGTAATATAATTAATATCATTTTGGAAATTTCGGGATGTTACAAGTCTTCCCCCCTTAAAGTGGTTTCGTCCCCGAAACCAAACTTATTCCCTATAAAAGGAAAACTTCTTATATTTACACACTTTATCGAATCACCTTTGCCTTCTGGGTTATCCTTCTTACTCCCGACTTTGCAGCCATCGAATGGTGGTCATGTGTTTTAGCTATTTAAGGTAGCTCGTCCATGAGACCCTCGATGTACCAAGACTCATCTCATCCTTCCAAGGCTTCGATTAGTACTTTTAACACTATTGTCTAAAACAACCTTTCATCATAGCATAATAATCATTCATAACCAAACTCAATATATTACACGTCACTGATAAACATAAGTTTTAAACCTTAACACAAAACAAGTCCTTAAGCAAAAGTAACTTAATAAAACCATTGCATGAGCAATTATTCCTTCATCAAGTGTTCCTCTCTGCAGTTTCCCCAAGTCTTTATCCTTTCGCACCTCCCGCCCCTGATTCCTTGCAATCCCTAGCCATGTGGTCAGCTTTTCCGCATTTGAAGCACTTTGGACGATCAGGGCATTCTCGAGAATAATGCCCACTCTTTCCACACCGATAGCACCTGTCTGTCCCAGTCTTGCATTCTCCCCGGTGCACTCGCCCACACGTCTTACATGCATCCTTGTTCCCAACCTTGGCCTTCCTCTCATCAGTTGTTGTCACCATCTCGCCAGACCGCTTAGCAGAGGTAGCCCATTTCTTCTCCTTCTTTTCCTCCACCGCCACATCGTCCTCAGCCAGGTCAGCGTAAACCACTTCTGCAAGTTCAACAGCAGAGTCAAAAGTAGCAGGTTTATTTGCCCTGACTAACATGCGGACTTTTTGTGGCAATCCCCTCACATAACATTTGATTCTCCGGACCTCAGTGTCAACCATATCAGGCACCAACCTAGATAGTCGGTTGAATTCAGTAGTATACTCACGATGCGTCATCATACCGGCCTTTAAATTCAGGAACTTCATCTCCGTCCTTTCAACCTCGGCATCTGCACAAAACTTCTTCATCACCAACTCTTTCAGATCGTCCCATCTCAACGCCTTGATCTCATCCCTAGTCTTTCTCTGCTCCACACTTTCCCACCAATACATAGCTTCTTCCTCAAATGACTGAGTAGCATAACCCACAGCTTGGTCGGGACGGCATTCGCTAATGCGGATAATCTTGTCCATAGTGGTTATCCATTGGAGAGTAGCGATTGCGTCTCCCAACCCAGTCAGCTTTGGCGGGTCGCATCCTTTGAAGGACTTATAGTTGCACCCATCTTGGCCTCTTTTCCTGTCATCGACCTTCACAGACTTATCCTCACTCGAGGCCTCTCTTTCTCCTTCCCCATCCTTCCTACCATCACCACCTGCCACTTCAGCAGTTCGTTCACGGCTTCCAGCAGATCTTTCGGGATTCAGGTTCTTCACAGCAGCAACTACAGCTTGAACAATGGCTGCTTGAACTGCAGGGCTAAGTTGAACCTCTTCGTTGTTGTTCTGGTCTCCTCCAGCTGCGCTTCCTTCATCTTCGGTGTGGGAAGCTTCTTCTACCGAGGGTTGCCGGACAAGACGAGGCCTGTCGCGTCGTCCAGTGCGACCTCCAGCTCCAGCAATGTCTCCAGCTCCAACCATCGTATTCTAAAAGGGAAAACACAAACATCATCACTCAAGGAACTATTTAGTACAAGGATAGCAAGGCTAACAGGTAATAACAGTGGCCAGCTGTGACTAGCTGATTACGTTGCTTTCCGTGTCCTATACACTTCCCTTTATGAGTCTATTTGTGCTGGTTCTACTTAAGCAGTTAGTCAAATCAAACAATCAATTATCCCTATCCCTATCGTTCACGTATCTTTTCTTTCTCATTAACATATATCATTTAATCATACACTTTACCTTTACTGATCTTGCTTGAGCGACACATGGCATTCTTGAACTGTCATCTTCTTTCTTTTCTTACTTAAACCTCATTCTCTGTTCGAGTCCAAGCATGTAGGATGCTTAAATCTCTCGAACTTTGCTCTGATACCAACTTGTAAGGCCCCGAACCCGGTAGCCTTACTTTAGCGTTGGATTTACTCATAAACGCAGTTCTAAATATCAGAGTTAATTAAAACATTCGCGGAATATAAAGGCTTTCATAAAACATTTCGTAACAAAACACGTCTTGTCTTAAAACATCATTTTGTCTTTCAAAATTAACGAACATTAACTTAAACGTCTTGAGTCTTCCGATGCCAGCCTCTTATTCAGTGCCACGTGTCTCCTCAAGCGAGCTGCCTCATCCTACTCACCTGCGCGCATACTAAAAGTCAGCTACGCTGAGTGAGTTCTAGTTAATCGTACGCCATACAATACAACACATACATACATATCCGAAGATACATCCATACTTCACTAGTTACCCTTCTGTTCTACATACATACTTGCTACCTTACATACATACATATCTACAATCGCTAACCTCAGTCTACCGAGAGTACGTTCATAGTCCGCCGTCTATACCTGTACTCACGATCGTGGACACGTAAAAGGTCCGCAGTCCTTACCCATGTTCACCATTCATGGTACGTACAAGGTCCGCGGTCCTTCCTATACCATCATACATCCACAACACGTACAAGGTCCACGGTCCTTCCCTATGTTGCAACCTAATTCATAGCACGTACGAGGTCCGCAGTCCTCCCCTATGCTAAAGCACGTATAAGGTCCACAGTCCTTTCCTGTGCTGACGCCTATCTATATTACGTATAAGGTCCGCAGTCCTTATCTACGTTACGTATAAGGTCCGCAGTCCTTATCTACGTTGGCGTCTATCTCCTATAACACGTATAAGGCCCCACCGTCCCTATCTACGTTTACATCTATCATCTACATCACGTATAAGGCTCGCAGTCCTTAACTACGCCATCACCTGCCAAGTCTATGTCCAACAGAAGTTAGAGGGATTTGCCATCCTAACTTACTATGTCGAACGTAGAACTCACATACCATTCGTGTACCATTCGTGTACCTGTATACACATACTTCACATATACAATAATTACATTATAGCATAAGAACACTCTAGGCGTTCTTTACATCCTTCATTTAACAACCATACCCCTTGTCGTTACGTGCAATATCCGAAGATCGTTCACGCCCCGACAAGTATTCATTTGTAATATTCATACATCTTCGATATATAATATTCGTACCTTTATTTTTAACCTGACAGTACGCGCAATATCCGAAGATCGTTCGCGTACCGACTAGCAATCATTCATATCCATCACATATATCATATATGGCATACACTTATCACTTAGGATAAATGTATTAACAACACATCGAGTATGCACACAGCCCCGAAAACATAACAAGGAATGGGCTAGAAACTCACCTGAACTCTGCTTCTTCCTCTGATAGTTGTAAATCCCTTCTTTAACTGTGCTCGGCTGACTGTATAAGTTACACGTATCAATACTCGCCTGATCTAATCTGGTGGCCTAGTATTAGCTTACTTTTACTTATCGTTTTAATCTATTCTCTAATCGAACTTGACTTTAGGCGAAGTTAAACCTTAGGCGAACATAGCTTTAGGCGAAGTTAAACCTTAGGCGAACTTAGCTTTAGGCGTAGTTGTCATCAGGCGAACTTGGCTTTAGGCGAAGTTGTCATCAGGCGAACTTGGCTTTAGGCGAAGTTGTCATCAGGCGAACTTAGCTTGCAGGCGAAGTTGTCATCAGGCGAACTTGGCTTTAGGCGAAATTGTCATCAGGTGAACTTGGCTTTAGGCGAAGTTGTCATCAGGCGAACTTAGCTTGCAGGCGAAGTTCATCAGGCGAACTTAGCTTGCAGGCGAAGTTGTCGTCTGCAGCTACTGTTCGTTCTTAAATCCCTTAATCACCTTCGTTTCTTAACCAAATAACTCGATTTAGTTACCCACGGGATCGTCTGACCAGCGCCTACAAACCCCAACCATCAAATCGACCTAACATCGATGTTTAAAGGGTGCGATTTAGGCATATAGGTTACGTTATCAATCGATTAACCCATCAAATCATAACCATTTTCAGTAAGATTAGCTTTGTTGGATTCGTTTTTACCATACAAACTCAGATCTATCATTTCTCAAATCAACCCGAACCTACACGAACAATTTCTAACTATAAACGTACCTTGAACGAGTCGAACTACGAACACGGTTAAGCCTTGATGTTGTTTTGGTCCGTCACAACGTTCCAGCACCAACAAGCTCGGGTTTTCGCCTTCGGATCTTGGTTCGGGTCGTGTGTGTTTTGGGTGTGTGTGTATGGAATATGTGAGAATGAGGATTAAATGGTGGTTAATGGTATTTATATTTAGGGATCATGGGCTTAAGCCCATGGACTCTCCTTCCTTCTTTCATAACCCAAGTCCATAACCCATATCCATTACCCAACACTAGCCCGACCCATACCAACTCCTACTCTATTTATTTATTTCTCGATAACCCGAGTAAACTTTCCCTCTATTATTAAGTAATATAATTAATATCATTTTGGAAATTTCGGGATGTTACACTAAAGCCCAACGTGCTTTGACAAGTGCCTTATTTAGTGGAATCGTCCAGAATTTAGAAGCGAAGTTTGATCTATCTCCTCGCCAAAAAGCGGTGTTTGAATGTCTTCGAGCTCCTCGGGCTCAGGATTTTCTTACGGTCATCCCTATTGAAGGATTAGGCCAACACATGTCGGGGTTGGAGTACCGGGCTATCCTTAAGTACCGGTTAATGATCCCTATGTTTCCGATTGATGAGCCTTGCCCAGTTTGCCGCAAAGTCTGTTTGGATTCCTTTGGAGACCATGCGGTGCATTGCAAAGAATTACCCGGTTTTAAATATAGGCATGATTTGGTTAAGGATGTTCTATGCGATGTTCTTAAACGGGCAGGGATTTCTGCGAAAAAGGAGGCCCCAGTTAACTTTCTTACAGATCCGCTTGAAGGGAGGTTCACGTTACGACCAGCTGATATTCTTGTGTTTGGGTGGGCAGGGGGGAAACACGCTTGTGTGGACCTTACAGGAGTGTCTCCTCTTGTCAGGCTTAGGGACCACGGATTTGTTGTGGGTCAGGCTGCGTTGAAGGCCGAATCGGGCAAAGTTGCCAAACACGAGAAAGCCTGTTTAGAAAATCAACACGTGTTTCTCCCTATACATTTGGGTTTCTGGCCCCGAAGGCCGTGAATTTTCTAAACAGGGTTCAGCGTGTCGTTCATGGTACTTTGTCGTCTCCTACGACTCAACGCTTTGTTTTTAGTAGAATTGGTTTTGCTATTCAAAAGAGGGTTGCGGCGCAGCTTGTTGCCCGTTTGTCTGCCACTTTATTGTAATCGTTTTGATTTTAATGATATACCTGCTATTAGATCCAACTCCTATGAAATATATAATGCATTATTTAGGTGTCCTAAAAAAAGTCGTTTTGCAGAAAACTAACACAAGTAACCATGAACATTTCCTTAAATTTGAAAGCAATTTAGTTAAGAACACGAGCTACCGTAAATTCAACACATCCTAAAAATTATTAGTAACTTGAAAATTAAGTAATTGATATCTTACTATTGAATATATATAAACGAAAACTTTATAAGCTTAATGGAGTTTTCTCATGCATTTGATCCGAATTTATGGCTATGAGTCTCACCAAACCCAGATATCCATTAAACGGATTATAACATCTCATTAAATTAAAAATTAATCTCACCAAATATTTGATATGAGAATCCTATAAAATAGTGATATACTAAAAATTAATATCCGATTTAAAAAAATATTATTTATAATTAAAAAACAAATTTATAATAAAAAAAATAATCATGTCATGGATCTCATCATACCCAGATAACTTTTAAACCGGGTTATGACATCTCATTCAGTTGTGAAACCCTTTCATTATCAAATCCAAAGTATATTATTAGATTTCTTACAATAAATAAAATTTAAATATATAAATAAATATTGTAAACGAATAATACAAAACAAACCCCGTAATACGGAAGATAAAATCTAGTAATAAAAAAATATTGTGTTTGCTATTTTATCAGATACCTACACACATGACACATCTAACTTTAGCACACATGATAAACCCTTTCCATTAAAATAATAATTAGTTAGAAACAAATATCCAACTTTAACCCGCATGATAAACTCTTACCGTTGTAGCATTCTCAACCTATTCTTTAAAAATATGTAAGAAAAATTTGCAAATTATATGGTATGCTTATTAGTGGTCGTGAGTAGAGTAGAAAGAAAATATTATACAGAAAAAGTTAAATTTGAGGTTTCATTGTTCAAAACCGTATAATATTTTAAATACCTTCTGAAAGTGGTTGCGAGTGAAGGGAAGCGAAATAATAATGATAAAAGTATAAAAGTGCATTACTTAATTGAAAATGAGAGAGAAATCGTAGCGATCTTTAATATAATTATATTATATATATGGATATATAGTAGGAAACTGAATGCGAATGCTCCGACACAGCTATCTTTACCACACAACCACACATGAGAGGTAGGGGGTTCAAACCTCACTATCACCAATTTATATGGGAGATATGAGGGATGACCCTGGCTTGCCAGGGTTCGAGTCCTGATCTCACCCGGTTTTACTGGCTCCTCGCTGTCGTGCCGTTTGGCGGGCGTGGGGGTCGGGTTTTATCCGGGGAATCCCTCAATGAGTGGACCGCTAAGGGCTTCATCCGTCCAGACTCGTGGCCGGCTCAGGCTACCTTTAGCCAATGGGGCCGCATACGGAGTACCCGGCGTTACTTAGTTGGTCGTTCCAAAAAAAAAACCCGCACATGATAAACCCTTTCCATTAAAATAATAATATACCCGGCGTTACTTAGTTGGTCGTTCCAAAAAAAAACCCGCACATGATAAACCCTTTCCATTAAAATAATAATAATTAGTTAAAAACAAATATCCCACTTTAACCCACATGCTAAACTCTTTCCCTTAAACTAATAATAACTAGTTACAAAACCCCATATCCACAGTTCCACACCAAGTACAACCCTAAAACATCAAAACCCCAACAACTTAAAACAATAGATTTTCATTTTTCAGTATAATATATATATATATATATATATACAAAAGCATGTAAATAAAAAGTGTCACGTAAATACACTCCCAAATATATATTTATATTTTCTTTCTTTAACCTCTTTCTCTCTTGTTCTCAAACTGGTTTCTTTGCCTCTGCTGCTGGTTTGGTCTTTCGAGTTCGTTCGATCTGCACGCCAATTCACTTGCTAATTCTGTTCGTTGTCACTAGATCTCCTTTAATTTGCTTTCCGTGGAGGCAACTTCACCGGTAATTCTTATTATTTTATTATTTTATACTTGTTGATTGATTTTAAAAACCGATTTACTTAATTTGTTTATGATTTTGACGGTGATGATATTAGGGATGAAGCGTGTGCGAGATGACGGCTACACCGGTTCTCAATTCAAGCGGCCGTTTGTGGCTCCGAGAGAGCCGTAAGATTACTGGCTTTCAATTGATGTGATTAATTGTTGATTAATTTGTGGTTTGGTGGTTGATTGTTTGACTTTGAGGTTTGTGGATGGTGTGGTAGGGTTAGTGTTAGGATTTTGCGGATTGATGTGATGTGTTGTGTGATTTAGGTTTTCTGGTGTTTGAAACTTTGAATTATATTTTTTTTGTGAGGTATGAGTTCGCGGTGGATTTTGATGTTTTTTGATCTGGATGTGAAGCATGTAATGGTGAATTGCTATCCTTTGTGCAGAAGATTCTGTTATTTGTTTTTTTAATAATTCATGTGGTGTGTGATGAAAATTGAATGAAATATGACCTTCTGGTGTTTGAATTATATTTTTTTGATCTGGATGTGAAGCATGTAATGGTGAATTGTTACTCTTTGTGCAGAAGATTCTGTTAGTTTTGCAGGAAATAAATAAAATTGCAGTCGGCATGATGATTAGGTTTTTGTTTATTACTTTGTAGGGTTTGAAAAATGTTTTTTTTAATAAGTCATGTGGTGTGTGATGCAAATTGAATGAAATATGACCTGTGATTATCCTAGAATGTTTTGTGTCCACTATTTACAACTTGTTCTGCACATCTGATATACTCTGATATTTAATTGCAAATTGTGAGTAGACGGTTGTTTTTGATCTGTATGTAAAGCATGTAATAGCAGATTATTAGTTTTTGTTCAGAAGATTCTGTTTTTTTCCGCTGGATGTAAATAAAATTGCAGTTGACTCTACGGCTAGGTTTTGGTTTCTTATTTTTTAGGGTTTGTGTGGTTAAAGGTGTGATTGCAAATGTTGTAATGTTTTTTATTTTATTATATCCCTTATTTGGCCTTTCCATGGCGTTGTTGGATGAAAATTGCATGAAATAGGGCCTGTGATTATTGTAAAAGTGTGTGCGTACCATTGACAACTTGTTTGGCATATCTGACAGAAAAAAAATTGTCTTTTTCCGTTTTCTTTTATGTTGAAGATATGGTCAACCGCATGCACCAGGAGATGAAGGAGTAGGGGAGGTGGCGGAAGGGTCAGGTGCAAGAGGAGGAGGTGGTGGAGGGGCGGGAGGTGGTAGTAGTGCACAAACGCTCACAACTAATGATGCATTAACTTATTTAAAACAAGTTAAGGATATGTTTCAAGGCCAACGAGAAAAATATGACATGTTTCTTGATGTGATGAAAGATTTTAAAGCTCAAAGGTACATGAAGTTTAACTTTTGTTTGAGAATTGACTAGTTATGTTTGATCATATAACTCATTCACTAGATTGTTTGGTGCAGAATTGATACTGCTGGCGTCATAGCAAGGGTAAAAGACTTGTTTAAAGGTCATAATAATTTGATTTTCGGGTTCAACACTTTCTTGCCCAAAGGGTATGAAATTACTGTAATTGGGTATGAAATTACTGTAATTGAGGAGGATGAGCCTCCACCGAAAAAAACAGTGGAGTTTGAAGAGGCTATAAGTTTTGTAAACAAAATAAAGGTAAATTTTCTACCTTTATAAGAATTGTTGAAACGAAGCGACTATTAATTTAATTTGTAAACAATTATTAAAAGAGTAACCAGTCTCCAGGTTTCAGGTCAAGTTGGATAGAAAACTAAACCTATTGGATTATAATCTTTCTTTGAATCAATAAACCAAAAGACTAAATGTTTGACTATATTGATTTTCAGAACTCAATCCAAATGTTTGACATGGCTAAACAATAATCTAATTGGTTGTTAAGTTTAGATATTGATGAATTATTAGTTCTATGGTTAAAAATAGTTAGGTTAGTGACACTAAGAACTTAATCCTAATTGTTGATGACCACAAATCGTTTAACTGATAAACTGTAAATCAATCAATAACCAAAAACACTTTCAAGCACACAAACAAAATCCAAAAGTTAGGTTTAGAATACCAACAATCCAACAAACAACTCAACCCTACACCCGGAGACGGTCACGAGCGGATTAGCCTTGTATAGTTGTCTTCTTATCTCTCTTGATTCTTCAATGGATGATAGCATGGATGATTATGATGATTGGGATGTGTTAGAATGGTGGAAAGAGGCTCCAAAATCGTCCCAATAAGTTGGGACGATTTTGGCGACCTAGGGTTGAACCGGGCTTAAAATAATCAACAAAAACCTAAAAATCGCGTTTTTTCCGCCCAGGCCACCGTAGCCTACGGTCTCCCCACCGTAAGCTACGGTGGGACCGTAGGCTACGGTCATCAAACTCTGCTTTACAGTGACAACCGCCCCGCGCTGTTTCGCCCATAACTTCTTCGTTATAGCTCAGTTTTACGCACCGTTTTCGGCCACGTCTTCATTTTCAAATTCTCTATCATTCCATGCAATAAAATCTTCATTTCCACTCCATCTCATATGCGCCAATTTAGCTTCCTTAAGCTCCACTCACCTGTAAACGTAAAACCACTCAAAGTAATCGTGTCCAAGGCATATAAACACATAAAACACATGACATAACTTACTTAACACACATTATTTCACCCACACATCACATTCCCACACTTGTCCTTTTTCGTCCCGAAAAAATCTACAATGAAATCAGAACCGGAAACTGTTTTTACTAAATAATTAACTTATTTTACATATCAACAAATAACACAAAAACCACGATTGCCGATATTGCTATCCACTTAAACTCATGCCCTAATACTTACCGGGACAAATAAGGCGTGACAATTTCATTAGTTTATCTAATTAAATGGAACCCACACATCAAAGCCCCGAAGCCTCCTTACCATGCTTCATTATGGTTTTACCGAGCCAGACCACCCTAACTTGACTTAAACCTTAGAGTTAGATGATCAAAACTATGCACAACCATGTGTACCATTTTAAGCCCATACGTAATAGCTAAAACAATCATGGATATTTTATCGAACCAAAACCTAAACTTTAGCATCAAAGTCTACCAGAATGGCCATTAGATACGATTAACGTACAATTATGTAACTAACTAGCAAATAGCCCCCACTACATGGTATACCCCCGTTATCAAGCAACACCCCAAAGTCCATCACCATAGGTGAGTATGCACGAATTCATCTGTAAGGCTTACATATGACGTGTCCCGTGTGGTCCGCTTCTTAATGGTAATGAGACGCGATCACGGGGACCCCAAATGACTAACAGCGTGGATGATTAAGTCAGTAGTGTAATTGTACTTTAAAAGTACGTAATGATCATGTTTAGTGACTTATAATTGGCAGAAAAACTGCGGGTTTTCTCTTTGAGCTATTCTAATATTCATAAATCCACCTAGGAGATATGAATACCCAGATGATATACCGCATAAAGACCCATGGTCTCCGAACTCTAGGACATCCCTTCAATACAGGATTTAAGGTTATAAAACCATACACCTATGAGGCGTTAACCACTTAAACTAGAAGCATTTTTTGTTATGTTTATATCACAAGCCATCTAGCATACTCTAACGTTAAGCCTCTCCAAGCATCGTTAAATAGACTATTCATATTTAAAAATTTCTTTTGGTGATCAAATCTAACAAAAGGCTTGAGTATGGCCCGACTTTTCATCCCAGTCCTTACATAGGCTTAGCTAAACAAACAAAACCCGAAGATGTTTCTCGCTAAAATCAAGCAATTAAAGGTTCAATTATGTTAACAACCCTTTCATTCTTAAAGACTGAGCCTATCGACACATCCCAAATTAAGTGTGTTATTATTTTATTATTATTATTATTATTATTATTATTTATTTGCTTTTTTTTTTAAAAAAAATTTTATTTTATATATATTTTTTATTTTTTTATTATATTTTTGACAAACAGTTCCAGGTTTTCTATCATTTTCCATTGTGTGTAAAAATTTTAAATTCGAACATTTTTAGCATTTTTCACCTTTTCAACTCCAATCCCGTATCCCCACACTTAAACGTTACATTGTCCGCAATGTAATTTTTCATTTAAAATTCGAGTGTGATACATGGGAACTTAAACATTTTACCAACCAAAATAAATGAAAGAGACACATGCACCTTATTCGAATCTTTCTAATCAAACTAGTCCTGTTGATAAGTACTGTTGCATACTTGGCCCAAACTCCTTGAACTTTGATGTTACATTATATACTCCAACAATATTTACTAGATCACTGTGAACTTCCCCACACTTATGGCTTACTATTACTACAAAACACAAACAAAAAGTAACATGCAAAAAGAACAAAAATAAAGAAAAAAAAACAAACAAACAAAAGGTCGGGTTGCCTCCCAGTCAGCGTTAAGTTTTTGTTAAGGTCTTCAGCCAGACCGTTACCTCATTCGGCGGCTATGGTGGTCTGACGGAATATTTACCTACCGAATTTCCTATGTAAGCTCGGTAATTAGCACGCATCAGCTTTGTTTCCTCTGCCATGTTCAGCATATCCAATGAACCAACACAGGCCGGTGTGAATGCACATTTCCCTTCAGAATTTCTAAAATATGCCCGATGGTTAACATGTCGATTCCACACACTCTTTTTTATCTTCGAAACGTCAAATGTTGATCGGGACTGACCCGAGCCTTTTCTCATCGAGTTCCCGGTGTATGCTCGGTATTTGACTTGCCGTATCTAAACAACTTTCTTCCTCATGGTTGACATATCTTTAGAACCCATGTGAGCCCAAATACTCTTCATCTTCACCTTCTTTATATTCGAATTCAAATCATCATCCCTGACTTTATCAATATGAATAACGGGTAATGGAGGATGATCAGGGTAATATGAAACTATCTCTTCGGTTGGGTCAAGACATTCAACTCTATGTTCCAACAGCTCTGGATCATCTCCAACTACTACATCATCATCAAACAAAACCTGGGTTACTACCTTTATCGGTTCTTCAAAGGTTTCTATGTCTTCAACATGGTATAAACTTTCAACTTCATGCCCTAAAAGATCTGAACTTTGTCCCTCAATGTCATTTTCTTCAACCACAACCGCAACATTCATTGGCTCATCGGTAATTAACGGAGTTGGTGTGACATTAATCTCCACAACCTCTTCCTCCACTTCATGTTCTAAAAGTCCCTGAATCTCATCTATCACTTCATCATCCACCACGACACCACTAGCCAACTTCTCTCGTTCTCGTTTAATTTGGGCCACCTCTTCTAATAGTTGACTCATCAGTTCATCTTGGGCCGCATTAGATGTTTCTTGAAGCTCTAACCTTTGATTTATTACCTTATTCTGAGCTTCTTGATCTCTCTTTTTCTCCTTTAGAAAATCCATTACATCTTTCATAGACCATTCCTTGTTACCCGAGGAATCTTCTTGATCTTGCTGATAACTCCTTTGATAAGTACCACCATGATTATAATATTGAGGGACTTCTTCGTATATCGGTTGGGGGTACTCATCATAATAGTAATCTTCCTCCTCTCGGTAACCTACAAAAGTTGGCGTCTCAGGTCCATCACTATTATATTCACTTGACTCATAGTAGCTTTGAGGGTTGTATGAAGGTGGCTGGCATGGGATTGGATGGTACGCATCTGCATCTTCCACGAACTCATATCCCTCATGTGGGTTATAAACTCAACTCCCTGTCATTGTGAGTTACCTACACACATGAAACACAAAGATACCAAGCGTAAAACCAAACATATAAAACTAACAACAAAAACAAATTAAAAAACAAAACAAAACACTAAACTAAACTAGCACTTTGCGTGTTGATCCCCGGCAACGGCACCATTTTGATCGATGTCGAAAGGTCAATCAAAACATTTATAAAAAAATTACCTTTACTAGCTAGGGCAAGTAAGGTGTCGAATCCACAGGGAATCATTGGAAAGTGCTACTATAGTTCGTTGTTTACTAATTAATTAACCTAAGGCGGACATACGATGTCAAGCAGATTAAATATTGATTTGGTTATAAAACAATTAGAGAAAACAGTGACTACACTTCAGGTTATAGTAATGCAATGAACTGATTGATAATAATTTATACCAACTGGGAAATCACATAGACATGATTTGTCATTAGAATAGATAAATGATTACTAGACACAATAGTTTGGTTATGATGATTTACAGAACTTAATCCGAAGAATTGATACAACTGAACACGGTCTATCTAATTACCAGTTCATTAATATAATACTAAGCATCTATCAATGATTAATGGTAAACGGATCAATGACGATAAGAACTTAATCCTAAATGTTAATGAACACAAACCACATAATTGATGATGAGCGAAAGTCCCAAAAACACAACTGTTTAATCAGTTTCAATAAACACATAGATTCAATCAACCCAAAAGATTAATCAAAACTAAATCCCAATACATGTAATGTTCATAAAAATAATCAGTTCATATGCAAAATCCTACACCTGAAGTGGTCACGAGTGGTTTAGCCTTGCCTCTTCATCATGATTAGCTCGATTATAGATTGGAAGGATGAAACCATGGATGATTATGGTGATTGGTAGGTGTTAGAATGGTGAAGAATGACCCTAAAATCATCCTTGGTGGCTAGGGTATGAAGCATAGGCGGCATAGGGTTGAACCGGGCTTAAATATGGAAGATAAAACCTAAAAATCGTGTTTTTTTCGCCCAGAAAACCGTAGCCTAACACCCGGAGACGGTCACGAGCTGATTAGCCTTGCGTAGTTGTCTTCATTAGCTTTCTTGATTCTTCAATGGATGATAGCATGGATGATTATGATGATTGGGATGTGTTAGAATCATGGAAAGAGACTCCAAAATCGTCCCAATAGGTTAGGGTATGAAGCATAGGTGGCCTAGGGTTGAACCGGGCTTAAAATAGTCAACAAAAACCTAAAAATCGCGTTTTTCCGCCCAAGCCACCGTAGCCTACGGTCTCCCCACCGTAAGCTACGGTGGGACCGTTGCCTACGGTCATCAGACTCTGCTTTACGATGACAGCCTCCCCCCCCCCCCCGCACTGTTTTGCCCATAACTTCTTCGTTATAGCTCCGTTTTACGCACCATTTTCGGCCACGTCTTCGTCTTCAAATTCTCTATCATTCCACACAATAAAATATTCATTTCCACTCCATCTCATGTGCACCAATTTAGATTCTTTAAGCTCCTTTAAGCTCCACTCACCTGTAAACGTAAAACCACTCAAAGTAATCGTGTCCAAGGCATATAAACACATAAAACACATGACATAACTTACTTAACACATTATTTCACCCACACATCACCTTTCATCATCAAACCCTAAGTATATTATTAAATTTCTTACAATAAAGAAAATTAAAATCCAAAAAATAAATATTATAAAACAAAAAATGTAAAACAAGCATTCTCTCAAGCATGAGATTGCTTTATTTGTAAATGAAAGTTTCTAACTCTTTGACCCGAATTCACGGGTAAATGTCTCACCAAACCCAAATAGCTCTTAAACGGGTTATAACATCTCATTATATTAAAAATTAATCTCATAAAATATTTGATATGAAAATCCTATAAAATAGGGATATACTAAAAATTAATATCCTATTATATTTAAAAAAATATTATTTATAATTAAGAAACAATTTTATAATAAAGAAAATAAACGGGTAATGGGTATCACCAAACCCAGATAGCTTTTAAACCGAATTATAACATATAATTTATTTGTGAAACTATTTTATCATCAAACCTCAAGTATATTAATTATTAACTTTCTTACAATAAATAAAATTAAAATCCAAATATACATATATAAATATTAAAAACGAATAATGTTAAACAACCCCCGTAATACCGGGGGGGGGGGGGGGGGGATAAAATCTAGTCTTAAATATATATAAAAGAACCCTCCTTAAATTCTTTCAAGTTACCAGATTGTTTTATTTGAAAATGAAGTCTTCTCATGCATTAGACCCAAACTCACCGGTATGGGTCTCACCAAACCCAGATAGCTCTTAAACGGGTTATAACATCTTATTATATTAAATATTAATCTTATCAAATATTTGATATGAAAATCTTATAAAATAGGGATATACTAAAATTAATATCTGATTTTTTTTTAAAAAAAATATATTATTTATTTATAATTAAGAAACAATTTTACAATAAAAAAAACGAATCATGGTTTTATCAAACTCAGATAGCTTTTAAACCGGGTTATAACATCTTATTTATTTGTAAGACACTTTAATATCTAAATCTTAAGTATGAAATCCTAAAAATATATAAATATTAGAAACGAATAATATAAAACAGTCCTATAATACAGGTATAAAAGCTACTAAGTGAATATATAACAAAGATACTTGTGATATGTACGCAAACGTATGCATGTGTCTCAAATAGGAGAGGGTTTGAGTTTGAGTCAAAGCACATGGGCTCAAAAGTCCAATCTAGAAGCCCAAAAGCAACCGATGGATCCAAACACTGGTTACAAGTTACAACATGACATAAAACTTGTTTTCAAATTTTATGAATTCCTGAATCAAGAAAAATAATATGAAAGTATGTAGCAACCGTGATCAATCAATCAATCTAGTTCTTTTTGTTCGAGATTTTGCGTGTAACTCATCATTTGCATTCTTTTGTTCCCTCTCTAGTCTCGAGTTTCCGGTAGCAATTATTCCATCAATCCAACTAATTATATCTCCAAACACAATATCTATATTCTCGGTGAACTCTCCATATGTGAGAGAATGCCACATTTCTGGATACAACTTAATCGTCTTTTCAGAGCTAGAAGCAGTTTCATATAGAAGTTTACTCACTGTTGGATCGGTCACATTGTCAGCTTCTCCATGTCCAACAAAAAATGGAAGTGTCACCTAATCAAAGCAAAACGATGACATGTTACTTTAGAGGTCTTGTTTTCTGATTATGTTTAATAAAATCTATAAACTTACCTCTTGGAGCCTCTTTTCAATGTCTAAGCTAACATTGAGTAGTTGGTTGGCAGTTTGTAGACTTACACGACCTTTATAGAATAAAGGGTTATTACGAACCTACCACACGAACATACAACTTCGTAAACTATAAATATTCGTTGGCGTAAAACAAATACATAACCAGATTTTTTTCTTACCTCCTCCCTAATTTTAGAATCTCTAAACACAATATTAACGAAATTTTGACCTGGGATGATTTTCCATGTTGGGATTATTTTTGTAAGTTTCCTCAACATACTAATCACCAATTGAGGTGGCTTTATATCATCTGCGATCTGAATCAACAAAATAAATCTTTTTAATGAAAAATTGAAAATCAAACACTTTTATTAGACACCTAACAAATATTAAATGCTAGGTTCGTATCATTATCATGTTATGTTGTCGTGATTATTTCATCAACAAATGCGGCAGTTGCATGGTTGCTTTTGGCATATGCATTTCAAAAGTTTTGCAGTTTGCACCTTTCACACTTTTATGATGCGAGGAATAGTGACATGAAACCTATTTATTTCTAGAAATATTTTATTTGAATGACTAACAAACAAAAGTTTGGTTACCCGAGGTAACTCAATGCAAAAAGGCAATTCATACATCTGCGATTGCAGACAACAATGGTTGGCCCATGCTTGCCCATCTCCAGTTCTATGGAAAACCGGCAGTCCAACCCACTCAAGTCTTCACTTTCCTCCAATGTTAATTGAGTTAAAGCTCATTGGAGTTTCTAGAAATATAATTATTTAAAAGGGAAACAAGGAATATATATTTTCATTTTCCCAAAACCATGTAAATCTTTTTTTTTTTAATTTCTTTTAGGACGATGACTTTCTTGTATTTAGGCTATTGAACATTCCAGATTTTAAGAGCCTCGATACCCCACTTTAACCAGACTATGTTGTCTTGACCGGACACACTCTTATTAACTTTTTTTTAACGGCTACCCCTCAAATATTGGATCTTAATTGCAAAGCACTTTTAAATTTTCATAATAAAATGGATGTGGTACAGGATTTTATAAGGAAATAACTTTTTGAAACTCAAATTTCTTTTACTTCTTAAGACTTTTAACACATTCTATCCAATGCGGTGTATCGATAGGAAACATGAGTTTTTCAATAGAAACCCAAGTTCGATCACAACATACGGCAATTTGGAGGAGGGCATGGGTGGCTCAATGAAAAAAAACCAGGATCTTTGTGATCTATAGTTCGATCCTGAGGCGTCCGAGTTTTGCAACTAGTGGGCCTTCGGGCGGATGAGTTTCGCCGAAACTGAAGATAAATTGGAGCCGCTTAAGGGGTTTGTATAACGGGATTAGGCCAGCTAACGGTGGCTTTTTGCCATTGAGTCACCCTGTACAGAGTACATAGACAATTTTTTATGTTGTACGGTGTACATAGACAATTCTCTTTTTATTGATCTTAAAAAAAATAATAATAAAATTAAAAAAAAAGACTTAAAAATATTCAAATGAACAAACTTTTTGTCATTTCGCCGAGACATCAAACTCAAGACAAGTCATCAACCTCAAGACTAATAAAGAAATGATGTGGGCACAAAACCAGTCCCGTTCATATTAAAATAATTAAAACACAAATTTAGATGATTAATTTATATAATTATATGGTAAAAAAGGTTATTGATTTCAATGTATTTCAACACAATTTGAAACGATATTTAATAATGTGTATATAAACTAAGTGAATTTTTTAATATTTTAATCAGGGACGGCCCAAGCATAAAGCGAACCGGGCAACCGACCAAGACACATAATTTTCACGGGGTCAAGTAAGTGTGTGTGTATTTGATTTTTTTTTCAATAGTTACAGATTTTCATCATCTAAATTTAGCTTATATGTTGTATTGCTTGTTGGAGTCTACGAATCCTTTACTTCGGCTCGGCCGAGATATATAGATTCTCGGAAACGGCCTGATTTTAATTTTGTAAATGATTTATATTTTTAATTTATATACTTCATACACACATGCATATCTTATTTCTTGCATTCAAAATAATCAAAACTAATTTCTTTATATTTTTAACCCTTTTTAAGAGAAATTAAGGCTATGTGTAGTAGAGTTTTGAAAGGATAGTAACCATATGTGTGTGTATATTACACACACATAGTAATAAAATATTATTATTTTCAAACCAAACACCGGCGAAAAACGCATCCCCCCCCCACCCCGGGGGGGGGGGGGGGGGGTCAAGGCTAAATTACTTGGTCTACGGCTATGTGTAGTGGATGGCTACAAAATAGGGGAAATTTTGACACGTCTCCCCTGGCTTATCGCCGGGGGGATGTTATAGCCGAACATCACCCAGAAAACTATCAAATGTCGTCTCATAACGATCAGATTAAGAGAGAAAAAGAAGTAGTTGACACCTTGCACAGGGGTGCGACCAAGACGGCACCATCCCAATACTCTGGTTTCTTCAGATGTAACAGCAGAGCCATTGCTCCTCCCATGGATTTTCCAAGCAATATTCTCAATTTTCTTTTATTTTCTAAAAAATAAAATTCACACTAAGTAGAAAATATATATATATATATATTAACAAATAAATATTTTCTTTGTTATATTTTAAATAATGTTGTTATCTAAAAATATACATTTCTTAAATAAAATAATATTATTTCTCTAGTGCATTATGAAATAATATTATTAATCTAAAACAAGCATATACATTAAAAAAAAGAAAAGAAAAGAAAAATTCCTTAAATGGACAATTTAAAGAGAGAAAACGAAAATGACCAATTAATTTTTAATATTCTTAAAATGGACCAAGAAATTCGGACAAGGGGGTGACGGAATTCAAAAAGATTTGAATCTCGTCTGCTACAGCTAAATTTAAAGTGAATCATGTCGCTTCCGTCCAAATTCAAAGTGAATTTTGTCTTCCCATCCAAATTTTAAGTGAATTTCGTCTTTCCTGTCTAAATTTTGAAAACATTTTTTTTGTCTTATCCTATAACACTTTTTTTCACTCCTTAACCCTTACATTTGAATTAATTTTCAATTTCTGGTTTGTTATTTATAGATTAGCATTTGAAAGAAAGCAAACATAATATTTCTCTTCTTCCTGCTATAAAAACTCATCCTACCATTTTACTCATTTATCCTCTTATGCATAATCCTCCTGATGACAATGTTTGTTCCCAAGGCCACCCTCCCCGCTTGGGTCGTCTGTTACATTCCCGCCACCATGTCGTTTCTCAACATCCTCCCGTCCCCATAATCCATGATAAAAGATGAGGAAGGAAAAAAAAGAAGTGAGAGAAAAAATCTTAGAGAAAAGGACAAAACTTTTTTTCAAAATTTGGATTGGAAAGTCAAATTCACGTAAAATTTGGACGTGCAAGACGGGATGCACTTTAAATTTGGACGGAGCATATGAGATTCAAATCATTTTTATTTCCGTCACTCCAGTCCAAATTTCTTAGTACATTTTGAGAATATTGAAGATTAGTGGGCCATTTTTCATTTTCTCTCTCTAAAAATGTCTATTTTAAGAATTTTCCTTTAAAAACAATAGTCATCTCTCGAATACATTTTAAAATAATATTAATAATAAAAAATGGTATATGAAATGTGTCCATATGTTCATACTTATCCTATAATACAAGTAAGTCTGTAACTGAACCGAATGTTTAGTAAACTGTTCAGATGGAAGTTCGTTTATGTTCGTTTACTTAACGAACGAACATGAAAAAAAAATTGTCTTCGTTTAATAAATGAACGAACATGAACACATGTTTCATTCGTTCATTTATGTTCATGAATGTTCATTTATGCTCGTTTACATATTAATAGAAACTAACTAAATATTATCTTGATGAATCATCTACTTAATAGTTTTATATTTGTTTATTTGTGTTTATTTAAGTGTGCTCATTTATGTTTGTTCATCTTTGTTCAGTTATGTTTGTGAAATATTTGTTTAAATTTTAAACAAACGAACACAAACATGCTCATTTTTTAAATAAACAAATATTGTTCGATTAATGTTCGTGTTCGTTCGGTTCGTTTACAGACCTAAATACAAGAACTCCAATCAAAGTCCTCAGTTCTTGGTCAAGATTTTAAAATTCAAACGGTTTTTTTTAACAGTTAAAGTCTTTTTTACTCTTTGTTTACAATTTTAACCCCTAATATGACTCGAACACGAATTCCCACCAGCGAGGATTTTCCTCCTACCACTAGGCCAAAGCCTAACTCCTAAGTGGTAAAATTCAAACTTTTGATTTGAATTTAAATATATAAACAAAATATTATTAATGCATAAAGTTAAAAAAATAAATACCACAAATACTTGTGAAAAAATCCGAACAATCTGTAGCAAGATCATCAAAAGAGGGAATATAAGCCTGCATTCCAGAAGATTTTCCATGGCCTTGATTATCAATGCCATAAACTGCAAATCCTGCCTTCACTAACCTTAATGCCGCCCCTGTTTAATTTTCATTTTAATACATTTAATATCATTGGCTGCTAAAATTTTATACTTATCATAAGATATATAACAATATATAAAAGTAACTTAAATCATGAGGGCTCCAACTTTTTAGAATTTAAATGGTTTTTTTTTATGGCTAGTGATTTAGTAGTTATTGTCGAAGCATGAGATGAATCTGACCTGATCCATGACGATGTTTCCACGGATTTCGAGATGAACGAACCGCGACTTGATCTTCTTCTTCGATTGCTTGAGACCTGCAATGGCTTTTCGGGGGTGTGGAGGTGACTGCTAAGAAATCCTGAGGATCTCTTGTTTCAGACACAAAAATAGGGTGGTGGCTCTTATTGAGCATGACGCTCTAACAAGGAGGTGGAGACCTCCTTATATAGAGAGCCTCATGGCCACCATCATGGTACCCTAATGGGCTTAGCCCAGTTAGGGTTACCTCCACAAAACCCCCTCAGCCTAATAACATTGTATTAGTCCATATAATAAAATAAGCCAAACATAATAAATTTAGGGTCGTAAAACCGGGTTTAGTACCATACCCCTACAAGCCCCCCAAGTCCAGTGTTGCTCCTAGGCGTGCAAGCGTTTAGGTGGAGCGCTGGACTTTATAAGGTGTGTTAGGAAATGAGGCGGTTTTTTTCCCTTTTCTTCGGCCTTGTCTTTATTGTCTTTGAGTTTTGGGAGGTTTTCTCCATGATGGTGACATGTTGTGATTTTTATGATAATGATGGTGCACTGGCATGAATAAGATATAGCACGCATCATAACAATAGTGGCGCGAGGCCTGATAAAAGATAGAGCGCGCATCTCGATAATGATGCTTAATAGTGCGCGCGAGGTAGCTTACGAGCTATAAGAATAATGAAGCTTGCGCGCGAGGCGACTTACGAGCTATAAAAATAATGAAGCTTGCGCGCGAGGCGACTTACGAGCTATAAGAATAATGAAGCTTGCGCGCGAGGCGACTTACGAGCTATAAGAATAATGAAGCTTGCGCGCGAGGCGACTTACGAGCTATAAAATAATGAAGCTTGCGCGCGAGGCGACTTACGAGCTGTAAAATAATGAAGCTTGCGCGCGATGTCGACTTACGATAGTGGCGCGAGGCCTGATAAAAGATAGAGCGCGCATCTCGATAATGATGCTTAATAGTTTGCGCGCGAGGTAGCTTACGAGCTATAAGAATAATGAAGCTTGCGCGCGAGGCGACTTACGAGCTATAAAAATAATGAAGCTTGCGCGCGAGGCGACTTACGAGCTATAAAATAATGAAGCTTGCGCGCGAGGCGACTTACGAGCTATAAGAATAATGAAGCTTGCGCGCGAGGCGACTTACGAGCTATAAAATAATGAAGCTTGCGCGCGAGGCGACTTACGAGCTATAAAATAATGAAGCTTGCGCGCGATGTCGACTTACGATAGTGGCGCGAGGCCTGATAAAAGATAGAGCGCGCATCTCGATAATGATGCTCAATAGTTTGCGCGCGAGGCGACTTACGAGCTATAAAATAATGAAGCTTGCGCACGTTGCGGCTTATGAGCTATAATATGACGATAATGACTGGCCTACAAGGGCCTCTTCTACGCAGGATGACTATCCCAGCTTGTTTTCAAAATAATAATGGAGGCGCAGTCGGCCAGATAATAATAATGTCATATGTGCTTGTGCGACTCGTAGCCGAACCTGCAAAAACATATCAAATTAGCGCGTGGTCGTTTGGGATATTGTTAGGCTCCCGCCCTAAGATTCGGATGTCTTCCATCGCGATAATGTAGTGGTGGTATACCACGATAGTCCCCTAGTTCATTGCTGCTAAATAAAGTTGTCCTTATCCTGATTTGGGATTAGACTATTCTCATTTGTTGTGCCGCTTACGCATAGGTTTTGGCTTTGTGTCACGCGCAGATGCGCTTGCGCATAGGCTTTGGCTTTGTGTCATGCGCCACACGCAGATGTTTCATGCGCGTGCGCGTAGACTGTGTGTCATGCGCCACGCGCAGATGTTGCATGCGCGTGCGCGTAGACTTTGTGTCATGCGCCATGCGCAGATGTTGCGTGCGCTGATGTGATATGCGTGAGCATGTGATGCGTAAGCATATGTAATATGCGTGAGCATATGTGATGCGCGAGCATAAGTGGTGCATGAGCATGTGATATGCGACTGCGCTCAAGCATCATGGCGGCGCGCATGTAGAATGGCGGAATGGTTGACCCGCGGTGGCGCGCATGTGACGTGGCTTGTGTTAATAGGTTTAATTATGACGGCGTGTTGAGCGGAGCGGAGCCGCGTTCGGTCTTGTATTCGGCGCGAAGCCGTATGGGTTTATGAGGATTCCCAACCTTTAAGTTTGGCGCATGGCCTTATGGGTTTGAGGATTCCCAACCTTTAAGTTTGGCGCGTGGCCTTATGGGTTTATGAGGATTCCCAACCTTTAAGTTTGGCGCGTGGCCTTATGGGTTTATGAGGATTCCCAACCTTTAAGTTTGGCGCGTGGCCTTATGGGTTTATGAGGATTCCCAACCTTTTAAGTTTGGCGCTTGGCCTTATGGGTTTTTGAGGATTCCCAACCTTTAAGTTTGGCGCTTGGCCTTATGGGTTTATGAGGATTCCCAACCTTTAAGTTTGGCGCTTGGCCTTATGGGTTTATGAGGATTCCCAACCTTTAAGTTTGGCGCGTGTCCTTATGGGTTTATGAGGATTCCCAACCTTTAAGTTTGGCGCTTGGCCTTATGGGTTTATGAGGATTCCCAACCTTTAAGTTTGGCGCGTGGCCTTATGGGTTTATGAGGATTCCCAACCTTTAAGTTTGGCGCTTGGCCTTATGGGTTTATGAGGATTCCCAACCTTTAAGTTTGGCGCTTGGCCTTATGGGTTTATGAGGATTCCCAACCTTTAAGTTTGGCGCTTGGCCTTATGGGTTTATGAGGATTCCCAACCTTTAAGTTTGGCGCGTGGCCTTATGGGTTTATGAGGATTCCCAACCTTTAAGTTTGGCGCTTGGCCTTATGGGTTTATGAGGATTCTCAACCTTTAAGTTTGGCGCGTGGCCTTATGTGCGCATGCACGGCGACGGAGTGGTGACTCGCGGGCGCGCGTGCATGGCGGAGAGTTGCGCTCACGCATGTCGGCGGAATGGTGACCCGCCAGCGAGCATGCGTGGGTGGCAGTCTTCTGCGCAAAACCCACATGGTGGAGGTCTTTTGCGGGAAACCCGCATGGTGGTTCCCGCGGTGGCACATGCATGGCTGCGGAGTGAGAATCCGCGAGCGCGCGTGCATGGCGGCGGAAGTCTGGTAATTTTTGGATCTACAATTTGAGAGATCTGTAATTTTAAACCTAAAATCCAGGTCTGTAATCTAGATCTAGATCTGTAAATCAGGTCTAGATAGATCTGAAGCTCGTAGCGGAGAGAATTTAAAACCATCACAGATCCGGAGGCTTGATCATCCGAATCAGGTAGTTTCTTTTTTGCACAGATCTGGAAGCCTCTTTTAGATCTATGGATCTTTTTGAGCTTTAATATAACAAGCCTTGAAGCCTTTTTCTGTAAACTTCCAGATCTGGGTTTTTCCTGGGAGAGATCTGACAGCCGAGACGAAAATCGAAGGGTAGTTCGTTGCCGTCCCACGGATGGCGCCAATGTCGAAGCATGAGATGAATCTGACCTGATCCATGACGATGTTTCCACGGATTTCGAGATGAACGAACCGCGACTTGATCTTCTTCTTCGATTGCTTGAGACCTGCAATGGCTTTTCGGGGGTGTGGAGGTGACTGCTAAGAAATCCTGAGGATCTATTGTTTCAGACACAAAAATAGGGTGGTGGCTCTTATTGAGCATGACGCTCTAACAAGGAGGTGGAGACCTCCTTATATAGAGAGCCTCATGGCCACCATCATGGTACCCTAATGGGCCTAGCCCAGTTAGGGTTACCTCCACAAAACCCCCTCAGCCCAATAACATTGTATTAGTCCATATAATAAAATAACCCAAACATAATAAATTTAGGGTCGTAAAACCGGGTTTAGTACCATACCCCTACAGTTATAATAATGGGAAAATCCTTAAAATGGCTCATCTTCAAAATGAGATTCCAAATTTGTCCCTCCAAATTTAAGTTTCCAGTTTTGTCTCATAGTTATCTTGTCGCCGATGACGTGTTAGGGAATACCGACGACGTGTTACTAAATGAACCGGAGAACGACACGTGGCTGGAATCTGGCTGGAATAGGTCGTTGACGATGTGTTATCGAGGCCATTTCATCGTAGACGATTTGTTATACATGTTCTTATTCACGACGTCAACGCCGGGCTGCCATACCTGACACCTGTGTTCACATCGCATACGACGGCTAACCGGATCTCATGGCCGTTGACTTGTTGACAAACATAGGGTTGAAGATGCATTTCTGGTGCTAACATAAGGTTGAAGATGCATTTCTAGTGCTAACGCAAGGTTGAAGATGCGTTTCTGGTGCTAACGTAGGGTCGACGATGCGTTACGTTTTAAACCCAATAGCACATCTTCAACCCTACGTTTTAAACGTAACGCATCGTCGACCCTACGTTAGCACCGGAAACGCATCTTCAACCCTGCGTTAGCACCAGAAATGCATCTTCAACCCTATGTTTCGTCAACAGGTCGCCGACCATGAGATCCGGTAAGCCGTCGCCGGCGATGTGAACACGGGTATCAGATATGTCAGCCCGGCGTTGACGTCGTGAACAAGAACATGTATAACAAATCGTCTGCGATAAAATGGCCTTGATAAAACATCATCGACGACCTATTCCGGCCAGATTCCGGTCACGTGTCGTTCTCCGGTTCGTTTAGTAAAACATCGTCGGTATTCCCTAACACGTCGTCGGCGATAAGATAACTATGGGACAAAACTGGAAACTTGAATTTGAAGAGACAAATTTGGAATTTTATTTTAATGATAAGCTATTTTAGGGATTTTCTCTATAATAATTAATAAAATATTAAAATATTGAATAATAAATTAAATAGTAACTTTGTGAGGAAGATTCAATCTCCTTTTTAATATATATATTAACCAAGAAATTTTTTTTATTTTTGAAATAAAATTAGCTCACCTTTCATGGAGACGCTACATTCCATGCCATAGCCATGGTTAAGAAAGACCAAAGCTCTTGGTTCGGTATCAACGGGCAGCCATCGACACGTAAAAAGCAGTAATCCTTTAGAATTCACAATATATTCCTGCAATTTTTTCACATCACCATAAATTATTCATTGTAAAAACATTGAGGAATATTTGAATATAAGAATTTGTGAATAATACCTCTTCATATTTGAAATTGGAAGCTTCAGTCGCCTAATATATACAAGGTTAAACAGCAAAACCATACAAATAAAAAACAGTTAATGATTAAATAACATGAATTTGACACTGTATTGCTAAAAAAAAAGGTAAGAACACAGACATACCATGAAAGTTGAAAATGAGTGTTCTTCAAATGTTTTCAAAAATCAAGTGGTGTAATAAGTAACAACAAAGTTTGAATGATTATATTGAAGATGATTGTGTGTACAGACGTACAGTTAGTTTCTTGGATTTAGCTGGCGCATTATTTTATTTAGTAAAAATTCGTAAAATAGCCCTTTTTAGAGAGAGATCCTTCAAAATAGCTTTTTTTTTCTCAAAATTTTTTTAGAATTTGAACTTGGTAGACGTATTGGGAAAAAATAATAATATAGAGGTAGCAGACCAAATTTTAAAAGAAAGTGTGATAGGAGACGAGATTTGGAGAAATAATGAAAAGAAAGTACAAATGTTTTGTAATTTTGGAGCAAAAATTCACATTTTTTCAAAAAAAAAAATTTCAAAAAACCATATTAAGAGAATGTTTTTATATGTTTCATACCTTTCTGGTCCATATTTTTAAATTTTTGGAAATATATTTTTGATAATTATACCCCTGAACCACCACCACCTTGAACCACCACCATCATCGACGCCGTCGGCCCCACGCCATCACTACCAGCATAGTCGTCTCCACCACCGCTGCACCCATCACCGCCGTCGCCCCCACCCCATCACCACCACCAATTAAAAATACGGAAGCCATGGAAGGTACAGAAGGCACACAGCCTACGGTATTGTCAATTGGTGGTTCAAGGTTGTGGAGCAACTCCACATTGAAAAGTCGCCCTCCATCACCACCCTTTTTTTTTGGGGATTCGCCCTCCATCCACATTGAAAATTCATCATATTAGTTATTTTGTATATTATGAAGAGGGACATGATTTTACTTTTTCTTACTTTTTCTTTCTTGGTTATTATTCAAAGAAAAAGTAGTAGTTGTAGATGAAGCAACTCCGGCCAAGAATCAATGTTTCCTAACACGTGGGGTCCACAAACGAATAAACAAATGGCACACATGAGATCCAACGATAGTGAAAGGCTGCGCGTGTAAGCATCCTCACGTGACACACGATAGGATGTGATGGGTTTGGGGATTTCAACATATCAACCAGGATTATTTAGAGAGTCGTGTGATAACTTTTAGATTAAAAGTTATTTTGGTGGTTCTTCAAAACACTTTAAACTGATAAAACTCTAAATTGAGTCAAGAATTTCGTATGGAATTTTTGTGAGGAAGATGAACTAGAGCGTCTGTCGATCAATCCAATAACGTATATATCACCAAGGCAGTTGTATTCAAGATAACTGCTTCAAGCAGTTATCTATTCAAAATTTATTAATAAATAACTTCAAATAATACTTATGATTATGTGTAACATAATCATAAAATTCATTTTTCTAATGAATTTTTAATGAAGCCTAATTAACGAAAATAAAATTTTTCCAAGCTGACCTGGCAGCTTAACCCCAGCCAGGGGCGCTGCCCCTAGGACTCTGCTAGGGGTTGTCGCCCCTAGAACCCCGCAACCGGGGGCGCTGCCCCCGGACCCCTGTTCGTTAGCTGCTTCGCCCCTAACATCACAGTAAACTATAGCAAGTGTGTACTCCACACATCCCCGAACTTGCTTAATGTTTATTATGATTAAATTGATCAACCAGTTAATCCAATTACACTAAAATACTAACAGTGGTGAGGGGTGGGGGTGACGGCGGTGATGGTGCAGCGGTGGTGGAGGCGGCTATGGTGGTAGTGATGGCGTGGGGCCGACGCGTTGGTGATGGTGGTGGTTCAGGGGTATAATTGTCAAAAATATATTTTTCCAAAAATTTGAAAATATGGACCGGGAAGGTAGGAAACATAAAGAAACAGTCTCTCAAGACGGTTTTTTGTAAAAAAAATTGAAAATATCTGAACTTTTACTCCAAAATTACAAAAAAATTTAGACTTTCCCTTCATTATTCTCCAAATCTCGTCTCCTACCACACTTTCTTTCGAAATTTGGCCTGCTAGCCCTATATTATTATCTTTTCCCAACGCATCTATCAAGTCCAAAATTTAAAAAAATTTTGAGAAAAAAATGGCTATTTTGGGGATTCTTTCTTTAAAAGGGACTATTTTGGGAATTTTCCCTTTTATTTAGATATTTATTATTTTTTTTTTTATTTTTTTTAATATGTGGACCGTGGTGTTATAACAAAAAATCATTGACGATTTAATATTTTTAGAAATTTGAAGTCATTATAAAGAAATGGTTAATTGGTCAATAATAGGACTATACTGTGGAAAAATGAGCCAAGTATAATAGTTTTTAAAAATCAGTTGATTTGATATATATATTTTTAATAGTTAAGACTTTATGTCATAAACTTAAAATCTTCTTACTACTTGTAAGGATAAACTCGTAGTACAAACAGATCTTTTATTCAAAGCAAACCAAAGATGAAATCAACAAAACAATCTAGGCAGCAGCTAACAAACAACAACATCAATCATCATTGTGATGAATGATTATAATCACTCAAGAACACGAAAGAGACGATCAATAATATAATTGCAAACCCTAGATCATAAAACCAATATATGATAGATTTCTATCGATGGCTACAACTTCTCATGCCTCACTCACACAACTTTTCTCCTCTACAAATGGCGTGGCATATTCTCTCTTCCCACCCCTCCCTCTCACTAACACCACTCGTTTGAGGTTATTCCCATGGAGAGTTTCTTGTATGGTTTTATTAAAAAAAATATGCAGTGAAAAGGTTTTAACAAAATAAGAATAACTTCAATTCGATCAGAATCCACTAATGATCCAGTTTCAAAATAACTAGAAACTTGACACAACTGTAGGGTGCTTAAATGTTATATTCTGCATAATTTGATCGGTGTCAAAGAGACATCAAAGATAAAGATAATGCATGTCATAATCACCTTAAACTAGTTAGGGTAAGAATAGCATTGAACCACTAAGAGTTTATAATAAATTCAGCTGATTAATAGTTAGGTAGCTTTGTTTAATTTCTTGATTAACTAGGTTTGTTACATAAATCTCAGTTTAAGGACATCAACAATCGTCCATCAATCACAACTGGTGTAAGAAGTACTTCACTAATTGAGTAATTGACTAGCAATTATATACAATATAGAAATTAAAATGAATTTTCAACAAACCATAACCTCAATACACACATAATACAAGAAGTTTAAAACATGAAACAAGGATATGTAAAATAGTGGGATGTGCACAATTAAGCCTAGGAAAAGGCGGCTCAAAGTTTTAGACAAGATATTAACATAAATCATTTCATCGTTATCATGCTAAACGCTCCACCGTGGCACATATTACTTAAATTCTATATAATGCAAATACTGTTTTAATATAACTTAAGAATCATTTATGAAAGGTATATAATTTTTGCAAAAATTATATAATCAAGTTGATGGCGTGTACATCCTCCCCATTAGGGGGTCTATCGGTGTAGTATAAAAACATAAGGCATAATAAGATGTTTGTAAGCTTTTCTAAAATGTCTCATACATTTCATGTATTTGTTTTGTATTTGTTTTAATAACTAACAAATTACATTCCTTGCCAATGCGCGGGACACTGTTACCGAGCTTTTAAGAAGACGTACGTAGAAAAGAAAATTAATTATGTTTAATCAAAAATTCTCTTAAATTATGTTTTGAAGAAAAATGATTTCAAATACAGTTTCGGTCAAAATCAAATTTATATTATTAATTTATTATGCAGGATATGACATTAGATGTTGCATATAAAGTGTAGTTTACACCAAAGTAAATGGTAGTTTGCTTTGTTACCTTTTCTTTTGTCGCTCTTTTTAGAGGTGTATGAACTGAACCCGTTAATGTTATGCAAAGGCTGGGCTAGTGGTGGAGTGGTGAGTAAGAGATTTAGTGTTTCATGCCCTAGCATTTAGTTTCATAGGCACTAGGGTGATGATGAGAGACTAGGTGAATAAGTGGCTTTCACTAGTTGAATCCTTGAACTAAACGGTTTTTATCTCACCGTATTATCTTATCTTTGGTTTTTATCTCACCGAATAAGTGGCTTTCACTTTGGTGTATTATGATTTTTCTAAAGTAGTAGTTAATTGTTGAATCGTGTTCTTCAAATAATAGAAATCTTATCTTTTCATAGCACCTTTTTTTAAGTATCGTCTAGATTCTAGAAATATGATATTTTCTTTATGGAGAAAAGACTTCCTCTTTTTTTTTTCCTTTTTTTTTTCAATTTTACAATATACCCAATATTGATGGTTTTAGTTACAAGTCATGTATTTTTATAAGAAGTTTTTATATGTTTGAACACTAATAAAAAATAATACAAGAGAATGAGGCGTTTGTTTAAAACTTTAAATACATCACTGTGAGATATCAACACCAAAAGAGTTAATATTAATAACAAGCAGTCAAGAAAAGTGTGGAAAAGCAAAACTGAAATAAAATCTCGAACCAGAAGAAATAAAACAAAAGCTATGATTGATTCTAGAAACGCCATAGTCGTCTTTTGAATAATCTCCCCAGCAGTTCTTTCTTTTCCAAGTTCCAATCGAGACTGCTGCCAATCATCAATGGCAGATAGGACTTTTCTTTGTGACCTTGGTGGAGTTGGCCTAGAAACAAAACTCGAGATTGAGTTTTTTAGGACTGTAAGTACTATGAATCAGGAGCATCCAATTATCTATAAGGGGGTGTTTGGAATTGCTTATTTTCATCGACTTATAACTTATTAACTTTTTTGAAAAGTAATAAGGTGTTTGGGATTGCTTATATTGTGAGAGGAAAAGTTTTATAAGTTACACTTTTGTAACTTATTAACTTAATGAAAAGTTATAAGGAGATAAAATAAGGAATCCCAAACACCCCGTAATATAAATTTGTTTTTTATTGAACACAATTGATAAGAACTTTGTTTTTAGAACATTTGTTTCGATTATAGTTGTTGATTATCATAAAGTTTCTTAAGCCATATAATCGCTTCCAACTGCATCATGTATATACGAGCCTACAATATTTATTTTCTGCTAATGACGTTAGCCAATATAATATTGTCAGCCAATATAAAATTGACGTCCACGAATACTATCCTGGTGTCCGCCAATACAAAACTGGCATATAATGGCATCCGCTAATGTTATATATTTAGATTGCCCCTAACGAGAAAAAAAAAAAAGAATGTCTCGCTAGTATTGGGCACATGGCTGTATGTGATTGGCTTTCAAAGCCGTCGGTTCGAATGAAAATGTTGTGATCAAGTAAACATTTTGGTGATGTATCTAAAAGTTACATTATACTCAACATTTAAAAAGAAAAAAAAAACAATGAAATTTTAGGAATAATTTGACCGGTTTTTATTATTTATTATTATTGAAATGATATATTTAAGAGGGTGTTTATAGTAGTGGTGAAAAGGGTAAAATAAATGCATGTTGATATATGTAAAAATAAATACATGATATGTTGATATCATGGGGTAACATACTGGAATCGAGTCATTGACTAATCGAGGAGTTATTGAGTAGGGCCATGTGCTAAAAACTCCTTGAGCCCCGAGCCTCACAAGCTTGGCCCATGTCAATTCCATCTAGGGTCGTTCAAATCGCTCGCTGTTTGCTCAGAAAGTGGAAACTGCTTGGAAAATACTCGCTTGTTGTTTTGCTCGATTGTAAACGAGCCGCTCTGCTCGTTTTGCTTTGTAAACGAGCCAAGCAACAAGCAAAGGTCTGTTCGGTTTGGTTCGGCTCGAATATTTTTAATTTATTTTATATATAACTATGAACAAAACATGCATAAAATATAAGTATACAATTTTAAACCTTTTTAAAATTTTCCTATTCCGTCAATTTTATATTTTATTAGTTCGATTCAAGTTTTCAGAATACTAAAGTTTGTTTACATGCTCATTATATCTCCCTTCAAACTTCTTTCTCCTAAAAAGTTACAACCTATTATACGTTTGTCTAAAAACTACTAATTTATTTACAAAATATATTATTTACAGTTTTCAAACTTGTTTCTTATTGAAAATTTTAAAGTGAAAAAGAAATAACAAATGCTCGATGTTTGATCGAAAAATGTTCGATTTGATTTTGGCTCGTTTCGTTTTTCGTTCGGTTCAAATTTCAGTTGTTCGGTTCAATTGTAAACGAGCCAAGCAACGAGCAAGCCTTCACTCGGTTCGGCTCAGCTCGTGAACAGCCCTAATTTCATCGAAGCTTGGGCTACATGGTAAAATTTTCTTGAGCCGCACTCACAAGCTTGGCCCATTGTCAATGCCATCAAATTTGAGCCCATATTCTAATAACTTCTTGACTTATTAAATCAAACCCTACTGGTGCACTAAGGAGTAAGGACCTTCACCAAATTCAAGTCAAACGTAATCTCATGATATGATATGATAGTTTCCTGAATTACACTTCAAATATTATCATGAACCAACTTTGTATAGTAACATTCTACATGATATAAGACTTTGTCTTCAAATTTTGTGAATTCCTGAATCAAGGAAAATAATATGCAAGGATGTAGTGTTCGTGGTCAATCAATCAATCTAATTCTTTTTGTCCGAGATGCTTGGGTGTAGCCCATCATTTGCGTTCTTTTGTTCCCTCTCTAGTCTTGAGTTTCCACTAGCAATTCTTCCATCAATCCAGCTAATTATGTCTCCAAACACAATATCTATGTTCTCAGTGAACTCTCCATACGTGAGAGAATGCCACATTCCTGGATACAACTTAATCGTCTTTTCAAAGCTGGATGCCGTATCATATAGAAGCTTGCTCACTGTTGGATCGGTCACCTTGTCTACCTCTCCATGTGCAACAAGAAATGGAAATGTCACCTAACAACAAAATTGATGTCATGTTACGTTAGAGATCCTCTTTTGCGAGTATGTTTCATCCAAAAGAATGGAAACAAAAATTGAAAAAATATTTAAGCTTACCTCTTGGAGCCTCTTTTCAAGGTCTAAGCTAACATCGAGTAGTTGGCTGGCAGTTTGTAGACGTACACGACCTTTATAGCACAAAGGGTTATTACGAACCTGCCACGCAATCATACAACTTAGTAAACTAAAAAGCACTCGTTTACATAAAACGAATACAAAATCAGAAATTTTTTTCTTACCTCATCCCTAATTTTAGGATCTCTAAACGCAACATCAATGTTGGGATTATTTTTGTAAGTTTCTTCAACACACTTATCACAAATTCAGGTGGCTTAATATCGTCTGCGATCTGAATCAACCGAATAATTCTTTTTAATGAAAATGAATTGAAAATCAAATGCATTTATTAAACAAGTAATATATTCCTAACGAATATTAAATGTTTGGTTCATATCATTATCATTTATGTTGTCGTGATTATTTCATCAACAAATGCAGCAGTTGCATGGTTGTTTTTGGCATGTGCATTTCAAATATCAAAGTAAACGTTGCACCTTTCACACTTTTATGATAGTGATGAATAGTGACATGAAACTTATATATTTCTATAAATATAAATATATTTTCGTTTTCCTAATACTCAAGGCCTCAAATATCGGATCTTACAAGTTGCAAAGCACTTTTCGTAATAAATAGATGTGGTACAAGATTTAATAAGGAAATGAAGATTGGCACAAACCCAATCCTCGTCATATTTTGACTTTTAATATATTGACTTTTAATATATTAAATACAAATCTGTATAATTTCATATCATCATAAATAAAGTTATCAATATTTTCAACAAAATTGAAACGTTATTTAATAACATTTTAGCCTGTTTAAAGATAATAATGTGTATTAAATGTGAAACATACATATATTATCATTATAGAAAGGAAATTGCTTTAACTTTTTAAGAACTAAATGGAAATTTTAAATCTTTATTTTTATCATATTTACATGTTTAAAGTTTATACTTTTTACATACACACATATATATACACAGGGGCAATTAAACTAATGTGTATTTGTAATTAAATAAAAATAAATATTTATAAAATATGTATACACACACACGTGTATTAGTTGCCATTTTTAATAGAAATTAAGAGAGAAAGAGAAGTAGTTTACACCTTACACATGGGTGCTACCAAAACGCCGCCATCCCAGTACTCTGGTTTCTTCCTGTGTAACAAGAGAACCATTGCTCCGCCCATAGATTCTCCAAGCAATATTCTTATTTTTCTTTTATTTTCTTTCTTAGTCTGAAAATTAAAATGCACATTAACTAAAATGTATACATTAACAAAACCAATTTTTTGTTGTATTTTGAAGTAATATTATTATCCAAAGATATACATTTCAAACTAGTAGATTAATCCTCTACTGTCTTTTAATTGAAACATATACATTTTGTATATTATTATTAATAAAAAAAATGGCATATGAAATTGTATTTATGTGTTCACAATTATCCTATGGAACAAGAACTCCAATCAAAATCCTAGTCTTCATTGACTAGGTCAAGATTTTAAAGTTCATTCAAACTTCTGATTTCAATATAATAATTTAATAAACAGAAGACTATTTCATTCAAACTTTTGATTTCAATATAATTTAATAAACAGACGACTATTAATTTATAAAATAATTTAAAAGTAAAAAAGAACTTACCACAAATGCTTGTGAAGAAATCAGAGCAATCTGTAACAAGATCATCAAAGGACGGGATATAACCCTGAATTCCAGAAGATTTTCCATGGCCTTGATTATCAATGCCATAAACTGCAAATCCTGCCTTCACTAGCTTTAATGCAGCCCCTGTTAATATTTCTATTTCAATTTGATATAATTAGTATCAATGATTTTCGTATTTTTATCACAGGTTACTACTCAATGTTTTTATATTACTTAGGGGTGCTAGTTAACACTTTTGATTGCTTAGCACATATCATGTCATATGGTGAAAGTATATTCGGGTATAAAAATAAAAGCCAAGCCTTAGGCTCCGTATTTGTGGGCCCCTAATCTTTTTAGTGTTTGATTACTTTTGATTCGTATTTGTTTCGTACTTTCGAACAACAACCACTTAAAGTTCTTAACCAAATTTTCTTGTAAAACTATGTGATTTTGTCCGTTTAAAACCCGTATAAAAAACCTTGTGTCATCATATTCATACGTGTCAGTATCTTAACCAAATATACTTTTCTTACAACTCTAATCTTAGAATTCGTTTTAAGCACAAAAAAGTTTCAACCGGCCGGTAAAAACTTCTAATAGTTCAACTGTAATCGTGAGTTTGTAAAACATGAACCAATAATATATTTCAACAAGCTCACCTTTCATGGAGACACTGCATTCCATGCCATAGCCATGGTTAAGAAAGATCAAAGCTCTTGGTTCGGTATCAGCCGGCAGCCGTCGACACGTAAAAAGCCGTAATCCTTTAGAATTCACAATAAACTCCTGAAATTTTTTCACATCACAATATTAAACCACATATCTTCATAAAATAAAAAAACAAAAAACAAAGTTTATTTAAATCTAATAATTTGTTTTTTATGAACAATACAATACCTCTTCATACTTGAAATTGGAAGCTTCAGTCGCCTAAAATAAGATTAAACAACAAAACCATACAAATAGCATGAATAAAAAACACATATAATGATTAAACAACAAGAATTTGACACTTGAAAAAAGGTAAGATGAGAGACACGGACATACCATGAAAGTTGAAGCAGGGTGTTGTTCAAATGCTTTAAAAACTCACAATCTTTTGATTGTTCCGTATATTTTGGTTGCGATAAAAGTGGAAGTTATAGAAGAATTTGAGAGGATGAAGTATGTGTGGAATACGAGACGTGATCTGTACTTATATTCAAGATGATTGTGTACAGTTTGCTTCTTGGATTTAGCTAGTGGATGATTTTAGTTAAATTTTAAATATTTACTAGTTTATTGATTTTATTTTTTATTTAATATGTGGATCGTGGTATCGTTGACGATTTTTAATATTTTTAAATTTTAAAATTTTAAGTGTTTGTAATTAAAGAAATCGTTATTTGGTCAAGAACGTGACTTGCTATCAAGAAGAAATGACCCAAGTATAGTAGTATTGAAAAATCAGTTGAGTTGATAGTCTCTTTTTCTAATAATTATACGTCTAATAAGCATTTATATCCATCTTAGATTATTCGTTTAAGATGCATCTATAATTGAGCATAGCACGACTTGTGTAATTTGATGCGACATATTTTAATCTGATGTAACATATTTTAATTTGGCATATCACATTGGCATAGTCGGGACATACGTCTTGATGTAGTTGGTCGAACTAATTGGTGATTGAAAAAGATTGAATGCTATTTTCGTAGATTCAAAAGGTTAAGGTTGTTTATATTAGTTATCTTGGTTAACATGGTTTTTCTTTTACGTAAGAAAGTTGTTTGTGTTCTGTCGGTTATTTTCATAAACTCACACATGTATTTTACTTTCTATTTTTAAAATTTGTTTACAAAATTGTTATGCTCAAGAATTACGTAACCAAGAAATATTTAACTTTCGCTAATATATGGTGGAACATATTTACGTATACATAACTCAACGATCCGACGACAATGACTAGATATTTAATCAAAGTTGTATTTACGTTAATGTTTTTTTCAAATTAATGTGATGTTTCATTTATTTTATTATTATATAATTGGTTTAAAATTTTATATAATTGGTTTAAAAATTTAAAAAAAGATATATTTGAACAAAAAGTTAAAAATAGGGTTGGAAGATGGGTATCTCGTAATTCAAAAAATGCGATGAAAGAAAGAGGTGGTTATGAAGCGCTAAATTAAAACGTTACTATCGCGGATCTTCAACATCTATTATATATGGGCAGAAAGTTATGAGACCTAAAATTTTTTCATACTTCTAAGTTTCGGGTCGATATCCGGTTCAGGTCAGATCAAACATTAAAAGTTCTGTATTCAATCATTCAACTAAACTATCAATTTAATCATTCAACTTACCGTTCTTATACATAAAAAACAATTTTTAAACAAAAAAAAAATACAAGATGCGAAGGGATAAGATAAGTACCTAAAAAAAGACAAGATGCAATGGGAAAGATGAGTATCTCAAATTCACATTCAAATACCGAATTCACATAATCAAAATACACATATTCCTAATTCATGAACGGAGACCAAATTCAAGCACCAATTCTTCTAGTAATTCCAAACCCTAACATACCAACTCAAAAGAAAAAAAACGTCGAACATGTTGCTTGCCTAATGTCTGAATTGCGATGTGTGAGCACTCGTGACTCAACCCTGGTATACCGGTCTAAGTCTTCTTCGAACGGCATGTTTCGGCTTCTGTTCAATTTCAATTTTCACACCTTAGCAGGCAGACAAATACTCTTCTATCTTGATTGTTCGATAAGGGTTGGGAGTGTGGACTTATTGTTTGTTTTTCTTTTTGTTTAAAAATCATTTGGGATTGCGGTTTTTTGTTTAAAATAACAAGTTTACGGGGCATTCTTTACGCTTATTAGGTATACAATTTCCCGCTCTTCAGTTTTAAGGATTTTTTTTTTTAAAATCAAGTGTGGAGCAGACAGAAATAATATAGATCGGCAGGACTCAATACATATAATTTTTTTTACTAAGCGAAAAGGCTAGATAGATCAAGGCTCGCCTTGGCCTCTTATAAGATCCGTCCCTGCGATGCCGAAAGACAAAAGATGGATATAACAGCTGGTTTAAGGGGTGCTCAAATCGAGCATAGTATAGGTGGCATATTCTCTCTCTTTACTCCTCCCTCCCACTAACCATTTGTTTGAGGTTGTTTCAGTTGGGATTTTATGTATGGTTTTAATCAGAACATGCAGTGTAAAGGTTTTAAACAAAACAATATAACTTGATTCGACTGGCATTCTACCGGTGATTCAAATTTTTTTTAGTGTAAAATGTAAGATGGAGATTACATTGAAACATAAGGAATCGTTGATGATTAAGATCACAACTAATAACAAGGAATCGTTGATGAGTTTTTATATTTTTAAAATTTGAAGTTTTTGGTCATTTTAGAATTCGTTATTTGGTCAAGAATATGACTTTACTATGAAAAAATAGCCAAGTATATCGTAATATTAAAAAATCAATTGACTCGTGTGGTACAAAAACATAAGATGTTTGTAAGTTGTTTGTTTGAACTTTATCCTACATTTGTATTTGTTTTAATAACTAACAAGTAACAACTTAACATGTCCTTGCATGCCATAGAGAATATGCACGGGCCCGTTGTTAACAAGCTTTTAATACTTTTAATATAACACATTTTTTTTTATTTTTTTTTAATCAGCGCATTTGTCATCTACAAAAGAGTTCGTTTATTCAAAGGCCGATCAGGTGAGGTATGTTTCTTCAATTCTTCATATTACTCCTTTGTTTAGTGTTAATGTATTGACACTCTTGGAGAAATGTTAGGATACTTGTTAGTTGACACATGTATAATGAAAATTATATATTATAGCATTTATGCTGTCGGATTTTCATAACTAACATTTTTAATTTTTGTTTTACTAACCCGCAAGGGAGTTGTACTCGGCTACACTATGAAAAATGTGCTGGCAATGATCCCGCATGTAACATGTTGATATCCACAAGTCCACAACTGCATGATGAGAGTATTGGAGACCGGAAGAAGGGTTGCTTCTTCGGCTTCATGACCAGTTGACCACTAAAGATCGTTATTATGTCATGCCTGATGAACTCAGTGCTTCCGATGCCAAGAGATATCACTATTTTAACTGATCCAGAAGGATGTATTTCATAACCAAATACTAATAATCTATATTTAATTTCGAGCGCAGTTTCAGTCCAAATAAAGATCGTTATTATGCCATGCCTGATGAACTCAGTGCTTCTAATGCCAAGAGATATCACTATTTTAACTGATCCAGAAAAATGTATTTCATAACCAAATACTAATAATCTATATTTAATTTCGAACACAGTTTTCAAATTGGACCAAAAGTTTTACACGGTTTTGTATATTATTATGCATGATTTGATATTATTAGATGGTGGATTAATATTTTAATGTTATGCATAATGCATGCGCAAATAATTTATTGGACAAAAAAAATCATTTTAAATTCAAAAGTAGTAGTTCATTGTTGAATCGTTATGTTTTGAAAATATAAAATAATCTTATCTTTTCATGATACTTTTTCTAGTTATCATTCTAGTAATATCATATTTTCTTTACGGAGAGAGATTTTTTTTTGAAAATAAAATAGATTTACAATATACTCGATGTTGACGGTATTAGTTACATAAGAAATTTTTTATATTGTTTGAGTGCTGATAAAAAAGAAAAACTTTATTGACTAAAGCTATAATAAAATTATAATGTACGACTTATTTATGAGAAGGACCACTTTGGTTATATTATGTCTAACCATTTAAGCGTGTAAAAAACGTTTTAAATGTAATATCATATATAGATATCATATCACATAACATTCCATTTAAAACTTAAAAGTGTAATTTACAGAACGGGATCAAATCACATAACCATCTGATGGTACACTTGAGACATATTCATTTGATCGGCCGGTTATCGAATACCGTTGCACGTAATTCGCTATAGAGCATAAGACGGTGTCAAGTGGGCATGTTTTTTAGTTATGGAATTGGGTTAATTAATGAACCAAATAGGGATAAATTTAAATAAGTTGTATTTAATTTGTGATAGCTAATTAAATTAGTATATTAAAATTGTTTGTTTTATGTATTATTTAATTAGGTGTTCGAATTCTTCTCTAATTGTACCGAGACATGGCATATATAACTTAATCAAAGTTGTGATTATGGTTCTGAGTTTTTAATCACTATTAAAGTTATATCTTTGTGGTTATAGTCATAGATTGAGAGTTATTGAATCCAAATTCATAATGTGCGTTTACGTTTTAATGATTCGTTCTTGAAATAGATTGTTGAACCGGCAAACCAGACCAATAGCCGGGTTACTTTTTTTCTCAAAATCTAATAAGTAATAACTAAAACTAGTTTGTTTATGTGCGCATTATTTAAAGTTATAAACCTTTAAACTATGATAAAAATGTTTTTAAATTGTTATGGATCAGATAATTACCCAATCCGTCCTGACTTACATATAAAACATACTTTTTGGGTATTTTTTAAAAGAAATACTAACTAAATCAATTTTGTATTCCTAGAAAAAAAGAATTATTGGAATAATTACACGTGACATCGCATCCTACGGAAGGTGGGTTCGTCGTCCATTGCTTTACAATCTGGCAAACCTCATGTATTTTATTTACCACGTGTGCTGTAAAAGTTATAATACTAAAATCCCATATAAAATAAATTTGATACTTTTTAGTAGTATTTGTAGTTCTTTGTATATTACCAATCAAGCATGCCTTGAATACATGACCAATTTTCAGCACACGACCGTGAGAATTGCACATATACTAGAACAAAGTGCATGAAAGATGTAGTGGGAGTGCAGGACGAGAAAGATACACAGTTAAAAAACCGTTTAGAACTATTTTTTACTTAAAATCGATTTTATGCTTTGTGCATAATAATAATAATAATAATAATGAAAGGTGTTATGTTAAAAAAAAAGCCATTTAAATACACTTAGTTTGGTACACAAAAAAGTCGTTATTCTAATAAAAATATACTTAGTTTAGTAATAGACGGTTAAGTAGCGGCCCAACTACGTCAGTAAAAAGTGTCAACTAAGTTTTTGAAGTGCAATATATATATATATATATATATATATATATATATATATATAAAAGAAAGAGTCTGTCAACGTAGTTTTCGAATATTATGCCTTCTACGTCAAGAAAAAGTCTCAACTAAATTTTTGAAAGGGCAAATTATATATATTTTTTTTATCTTTTTAAGAAAGAGTCTGTCAACGTAGTTTTCGAATATTATACCGCTCAAACATTTACAGACGAGTTTTAAACCTAACTTTACTATATTAAAGTCGCTAAAGTGCGTACAATGCTTGTAATATTATACAAAAAAATAATTCTAGCATTGACTTAAATTTAGTTATAATGTGATAAAATATATGTTGCCTTTTAAATATTTAATAGTACTAGCCAGTCATATATTACTCGCCCCTCCAGTAGGCCCTCTTGTAAACGAAGTATTATTTTTTATTTTTAGCTCTTAGTCAACTTGCACTCAGGGATTACACAATACATTGTAAACGTCGTCATCTTCACCTTTTTTTTCTTTTAAACTATTAAGTCAACTTGCAACTAGGGTTACGTTTTTTTAACAATAGTTTGGATCATTAACAGATCATTGACTCATCGATTATCTTCATTCCATCATCTAGAGAAAACTCATCATATGTGAGAAAACATTATGCCTCAACCTCGAACCCAAATTTTTTTGTCACACGTGAGACTTGTAACAAAACCTCCCCTTTTTTTAAAATAAGATATTTGTGTATCTCACATCAACCACTTGCAATTAGGGTCAAGTCAAATTCAGTCACATAAACAATCACTATTTATTTAAAGTAGGGGTGTTCAGCAGATCGAATAACAGATTATTCAATTTATTCGGTTTGGATTGTTTAGATATTAAATTTTTAGAACCCTATCCGAAATTCAATCTGATCCGAATTAGGAGTGTCCCTATCTGATCCGAATCCGATCCTAATTGGTTTCGGATGGATTCGGATAATCCGAAATAAACCGTATAACAACCATTCAAACAAACGCCTAATTAAATAAAAAATACAAAACCAAAAAATTAAAATAAAACATGCACAAAGAACAGTCAAACTTCAAGCAAAAGTCAATATAAATCCATGATTCATCATAATTCTAAAATTAAAACGAATACGAATAAAGCCAAACTTAAAAAAAATAATACTTAAATCACATGTTATTTTTTTAGATTATCATATTTCCGAATAATCTAAACTATCCGAATCTTTTTTGAAATCCCTATCCGAATCCGAATTAGTTATTCGGATATTCGTATCAAATTATTCGAGTTTCGGTTTCGATTTGAATTTCTGTATTTTTTTTCGTATTTCCTAAACACCCCCTAATTTGAAGATTAAATTGAATTTTATTGAAAATACCTAGAAGCAAAATACATAAATAAATTATAAGGTAAGTAAAAAATCAAGCAAGTGAGATATTTTAGAACACCAAAGCTGATAAGAAGATAGCTGCCACGGTTTCCATACGTATTCATTGGACGGATAGTGGGTCCCAAAAGCTAGGTCGGCAAATTGACTTGTCAAAGTCAATATAAATAAAGAACATTGCTTTAAAGTCTCTCATAAAATTCAAAATATATGAATAAATTATTTGATCTTTTATTTATGTTTGTTTATGTATATATGTTAAGGTAATAGATGTAAGATTATATATCAGTATTGTAGTTCTTCAATTTAATCAATAAAATAGAAAGAAACCAAATTAGAAAATAGACAGATAACAAGACTTAATTCATATCTTCATTCATGCTTTAGAAACAAATATGTTTAGCTTTTTATAGCCTTACAATTAGAAATAACTTATCCGTGCACTAACACACTAGCCCACAATCTAACTACATGTAAATGCAAAAACCAATAAAACAAATAAACTAAACAAAGAAACCAAAGTAAATGCCCACGTTCTACGTCCACTCAAGGCACATAACAATTACCTACACATGTGTAGGTAAAGAGTAAGAAATCAATTTACATATATAAACAAATTGTTTTGATTGTAATTTTTATGCACATAACCTCCACATGTATATACTAGTTTCTAATAACCTCCACACAATACTAATTTGTTAATTTGTAAACACAAGATTTTTAAAATATGAGCGATGATTAAAAAATTAATTTATTTAAATTTGTTCGTTCTTTTAACTCACAATAACTTGATGTTTTGTAATAATTGTCACCCTACACACACTAAATAGATGTCTCTTAAATGACCGTATACGTCTTTTTTAAATGGCTAACTCACACGCTCTCTAAATCTAAATTAACCGTTAATGAACAAGTTTAGCAGATATAATAAGCCATATGCTAAACAATATACATGAGAGTCCAAAAGCACTTTGTTGCTTTATCTTCCTTTCTATATATCACACGGCATTGAATTATGAAAGTGTGACGCGTGTGGTCCCATCGTGTCTAATTTGGCCTCTTGCCCGTACTTCCATTTTAACTGTTCTTTTTGTCCATAGGTGACCATGATTAATTGGCCTTTGGCCCACGAACTTTATCATGTTGAATTAAACGTGAGTTAAACAAATAAATATGTTAAAGCAAACCCAACTATAAAGGAAATAAATATGTTCCATAATAGACGATTCAAAACTTGATAGTAATTCGAGGAGCCGACCTGAAGCTCAACAGTAAGCCACGATGCTGATGTGGTCCGAAGTCAATACTGACTGACAAGAAGCTCAGTAGTAAGTTGTAGACCGAAAACCGACTTTGAAAACATAAAGGTTGCATATGATCATGTATGTGTGTGACATGTGTTTGTAAAGCGTCACGCGCCCAAATATGCCGATGTGTGTATGAGTTAGGGTGCTTTGTATCTTTTTGGGTTAAGAAAAGTAGAAAACAATATCTAAATATCTAAGTAGTGCTACTTCTTAAAAACCGTTCCATGGTTTGTCCGCTCACCTACAAGTGACAAGTTTCATCCATAGTTTTCACATTTTCATAGTTTGGTTATTCCATCCACACAATTTCGAATGTTGATGTCTCACTATCTTAGCTCCGTTTTGAACACATTTTAGTTCATTGCGAACCTCTCACATGTTAAAACACAAATATAGAAATTGCTAATTATGTAAGACATATATAAACACAATTCTATATTTCTAAAAAGGCACTTTTCTACTAAAATTTTCAACAAATTCAACCTTGTCTTTTATGAGTTGGCCGCCGGTCTTTACTTGTTTGCTTTCATCATTGATTCTTTGTAGTCTATGAAATATATTAAACAATATTAAAACAATGTATTAAACAATATAAAATATATTACAATATAAGATGCTCTTGTTCGGATATTGCTTAAAATAGTCAACAAATGTATCTGTATATGTATTAACACGACCTAGTAGGAGAAAAAAACTACGAATTTAGCTATTTAGGCCCCTAATTATTAAGTGCTCCATTTGTTTTATGGCTTTTTTATTGGAGTGGTAAAGTGAATGGACCTACAAGCCTTGATGAGTGAATAACACGGGGAGGACTAGAATCTGATAGCATGATCCATCGTTGACGCAGGCATGCCCAATAGTCCTCGTCTTGTATGCCACCTTACGAATTAATTTAATTGTGA
>NW_027502421.1:0-28668 GCF_021521415.1 Bidens hawaiensis | reverse complement strand
CTCTAGGTTTGCTTGGGGATTCTGGTGAACCCGTAACAACATATATATGTTATATGGAGGTCCGTCCCTGACACGAAACATACAAACTTGTGCACAAAACATAGTTTCGGATGACATATGTAATCACTGAAACACTTTATTCCAAAGGAGTTAAAACATTTGAATCCCTAAAACCAAATATGAATTCTAAATCAACGTAATATTTAACAAAATAGAACCAAAAAAAATACAAGACTTCGCCAGCGTAAGCAATTGGTTATGTTACATGTAATGATCTTCAGTTATTGGTACCGTCGATATAAATCGGGCATACGAAGATCAGAATCATAACACACCGTCTTTGAATCAATTATAAGGACAAATTAATTTCTTTCATTTTATAGTTTTGGGTGTTCTTGCAGATTGGCTACCCTTCTTTCTTGAAAAAATACCCCCAAGTGAAGGAATAATGGTTTTTCTCAAGGCTTTCTTCTTGAGTGAAGAAGGGCTTGTTTCTTGCATTTTGGTTTCAACCATCACTTTGGTTAAAGAAGGAGGGCTAGCAAACTTTACCGATCTCTTCTTTTCAAACACCGGGTAATCATCATCATCGTCATCACTTTCTTCCTTCTCCGGATGGTTTACTTCAACTATCATAGGATTTTCAATGCATTTGATCTCTTCTATCTCCTTATCAAACGGAAACAACTGCTTTTGATAATATGGTTCTCGTTTTAACTTGAGCTGTTTTAGCTCGGACTTGGTTTCTTCAAGTTCTTGTTTGAGCGAGGCGAGGTAGTAGGCCATGCATGTTTCTTCCTCTTTTGCTTTCTCTAGGGTTTGTTTTGTCTCTTCAAGCTCTGCGGCTATAGCTCCAACTTTTGTTCGGTATTCATGGTTGTTTTCTCCTTCAATGACCGTTGTCTATCAAGATAATATATATGTTTAAGAAATGACGATAAGTTAAGATTCATATAACCACAATCTTGGTACAAATTTGAGTCAATTTGTTATTCAACAAACTAGAGATGTAACCCATAATGAGTTATGGCCATGCAAATGCACGTAGAAGTCAAGCATATGCACAAAAACATTCATGTAACGCATATAATTGTCAACAAACACAAAGTTACCTAATAGCTAGGTTTGTATTCATGAGTTTCAATGAATATATATAGAAGCAAACCTGTTTGAGCTTCTGGCCAGCGTAGACCTCGTCCGCCAACACTTTCTCTCCAAACAACATGACAGCCTCTTTAACCGACTTGAAAGGCCTTCGCATATCGATTTCCACCCTTCCTCTCACTACCAATCCTTCCTCTGCCTCCATTGATCTTTCTGAAAAAACCCTAGTATATTAATCTTAAATCACGTGCATGTACACACTGAAAGGTGGAATGGAGTTATGGAAGATATAATAGAGAGAGGGTTGAATAAAAAGAGGTTGTATCTTTGCGTCCACTTCACTATGTGATTCTGTTAATGGAGGGTGATGTTTTTAGTTTGGTGGTTGCCCCGTCTTATTCCTTTTTTAATCTTCTAATTTCTACCACCATCCTACGTAGGCATACCTTATATCAGATTAATATTCCAAAACAATTAAATACCTATAGTATATTTCAACTAACAACATAATTTTTCATTTTTACTATTGTTTAGGATGATAAGCGATCCCAAACCCAACGCGTATGTAAATCGGAAGCCCAAAATATTCATGACGGGCATCTGGGGATGCGATTAGTCTGTAAAAACTTTGGTATGTATGAGATGGTTATGGAATTAATTAGAAGATACCCGGCTTGATTATCCGGGATTACGAGATACCAGTTCAACTAAACCCCTAAACTTTTTCTTAGGACATAAAATAATATACTAGTTAACTAGTTTTTATTCTTATACTTTTAATTTTCTTGAGTGACTATATATTAATTAAAACAACAAAAAATGAGTTGTGAATGCTAACGAATGTTTTTAACAAACTAACAGATGTATCCGATCGATGTCTAATATGCATGTATTAGGTAAAGTGTGAGACACAATTCAACTTATGTCAACTTTGTTATCAGTATTACATTTTAGTGCCAACGTTGAAGATGGGGCATGATCAAGTGATCAACAATCAATAATGAACATTGTAATAGGCAGATAAATAATAAATTAATATGACGATAATATGTATTTGGATCGAACGTACACATACTAAAGTGTAGTCGTAAGCTGGTAAAGAAAGATCAAATGTAACAAAATTTAGACATGGCCCACTCATTTTTTTTATTGTTCTCTCTTGTGATTTTGACCCTTCTCCTATCCCACTTTAATCTAGTCCATAATTAATTAGCCCATCAATGCTTTAGTTAGCTAAGTTTAGGTGAATTTTGTATTTTGAACCAAACAACTTTGCACATCAAGGCTATCTGATATGATGGTATTATGTTTTTATATGTTTTAACTAAGATTTATAAAAAAATAGTTATCATATATAACTAAATAATATAAGCTATATATGTTATATTTTGATTAAATGTCAGTAAGTCTACCATAAAATTATCTAACGTTAAACTTGCAAGAATTTGAACCTACTATTTTACATTTGTAAGGAGGGATATCGTACCATTAGACTAATAGATTACGGGTAAAGGGATATGTTAATGGTTTTCACCAGATAGTTATGTTCTTATCTTTTTTCATGTCATCCCATCTGTTACATAATTTATGATCATCAACCCGAAAAGAAAACTTAATTAAAGGGATGCAGTGAGATTGCTACTATACATTATATAATATAAAAATACGATTATGTTTTTGTTTTCAAGAAACTTAACAAAAATGAACTTAACGTGAATACAAATATAGAGTGATGCCCTTTTTCTAGTTCCCTTTATGTTTTCTTTCTTAACAAACTTATTTTTGGTGCCTGTATGAACATAAGATTCGGGTAGCTAAAAGAATGTCGAAAAACACAAAATAGATATTAAAGGCAAACGTGTGACAACTGTATGATGTATATATTGGGTAGGATTTAGATATTTAAAAAAAAAAACAGAACAAAAAGAAAAACACTCTTTTATGAAAACTAATTTCCATCAATTTATCACTTCTAATACTTTTTTTTTTATTTCATTGTATGTTTTAACGAAAAAGTTTTTCATCTAAAATCCCCTAACATTGTTGTATTTGCAAATATTTAAATTCATCACCTCAATATAGGGGTAGCAATCTTAACTCAAACTCTTTCAAATATGTCAATTTGAGTTGTTTTAAAAATTAAATGAGTTGTCTTGAGTAAAATGTTTTTAACTAAATTGGTCAAAATAAGTCATTTGAAATTTCATCTTTTTATTTTCGGGTCAAAATGGGTCGACAAGTTTAAAGAAATTGATCGATGTTGGTTAGTGTCTTAAGGAAATGTGACAGGTTTCGGATCAGAACGAGTTTTCGTATAAGATAGGTTTAGGCACGAAACGGGTTTCAGATTGGAACGCATTATGTTCAAGTTTCAAGCCAACACGAGTTTTCACCTGTGACGGGTTGGGTTTTGGTTTCTTTCACTACTAGAAAATAGACCTTTAATGACGCGCAATGCGTGTCATTAAAGGGGTAGATGAAACGTTGAAGCGTGTCAAGAAAGGCCTTGTCATAAAAAAAGATGACGCACATTTGTGTGTCATCTGTTTATGACACGCTTGTATGACACATGTTTTTGACAAACATTTGCGAGTCATGGTTTAAAGTGTTTTAAATTTATTTATTTTGGTAATATTCACATTAAATAACAATTAATGTCTAATAATAATAAAAAATAATGCATACTATAGCAATACAATCCATTTCATAGAATACTAATTACAAACATTTCAAAGTTAACATTTCATTAATGTCAAAACAAAATTACATCGGAAGATAAAGATTGCCACTAAAGGCGACCATTCTTTACAAACTCCATCAATATCAACATCTGTGTATTCAACTTCCTTTCCCCAACCTGAAAAAAAAAAATTTGGATCAATGAGAGAGATTATACAAGACATTTCGGGCCACATTAAGTTGTTTATGCCTTAACTAAGAAAATGAATTTTACCCACCAAGTGCTTCGAGAAACCGCATAATATTAATACCATTGAGGACCTGCACTGTACTGGGTCAAATGTGTCAAACGGGTCAAAGTGTTCTAGCAGTTACTCCTCTACAATTGAACCACATCGGCTTCTGGAACTAGACTATATCCACGGACTTCCTATTATTTAACAAATAATAATTTTAATTTAGATTACGAATTTGTTAAGAACAAAGTGTTAGCTCAAAATATGTACCTAACTGAAGTAACGGCTGTAACGCATCAACAATAATTCCTTTACTAGACCACAAATTCCATATATAGTAATACAGTACATTCGATACAACCTGAAAATAAGAATAGAATAAGTTTGAAGATTTATCTATACTATATATAATACACCAAATTATGACAAATTAAGACACCCATTTTTAAGTAATTTATAACACTTAAAGCATGAGGTACATGTGTTAGTAAGGGTAAACTTGTCTTTTAAACACAATTCATTCGACTTACAAGTTTGGTCCCTTATCTTTAACCATATTATGTTTTTAATTTAAGTTGTAAACTAACTTCTCATCCATGATTTTTAAACGACTATAGTCTTTTCAAACGTTAATATTTTTATAAAAAATTACACCATAAAAACGAGCATTTTATTCTCTTTAATTTGGATATGATATTGTTATAATTTTTTTCATTTTAAATAAATTAATATGTTACGCAGGGGTGTTCAGTGTCGGTTTTAATGGTTTTTAAGTTAAACTTGTGAGTCCAACCGATAATACTGATTTTTTTGTCATCCAAAACCAAACTCAATCATTGAAAGTTGAAACCAAATCGTTACTAACGGCCTGGTTCCAGTTTTGTTTCACAGTTTAAACTTTAATAATTAATTTAGTTTAAAATAATTATTGATATAAATGTACCATCAACTTTAACTAAACACCAATATAATATGATACTTGAGAAGATCATAAATAAAAAATGATAATTTTAGCCACATAAATGGTAAATATTAATGAAAGATCTTGGACGTGAAATAATAACAACAAAGATCACAAAATGAACAATTATGTTAATTTGAAGTTGTATAGCCAGTTATTTGTAATAAAAAGGTTATGTTCAATTAAATTTTAACTATATCTAATATATATTACAAAACATATCTAATAATTAATAATAAAAAAACATTAAAATACATTCAGCATTTACAGTCTGTTTTGGTTTCTTATGGCCCGTTGCCAGTATAAACCGCGAACCAACCGTTCACTACGTTTTGAAAATTTTGAAACCGACCAACAAACCGAAAGTAAAAATAGAAAAAGAAAAAAGAAGTCAAACTAATGACCGGTTTAAACGATTTCAAGGTTTTAACCGAACCATAAACACTTATATTTGTTACGTGATTAACAGGTTCAAACACTCGCTGCATCGCGCGGGCACCCGTCTAGTCATAAATGAAAGTATGAAACGGTATAGAGAAAAAAAAAACTAACCTTATTACAGAACCATTCTGACCAAGGTGTTTTGCAAAGTGGAGAAACAAGTATGAGACCAATTACACGTTGTCTATGTTTGATTTGTTTGCCAAAAAGATACCGCGATTGTAAAATACAATATGATTGATGTAATGTGATGTACATAGTAAGCAGCTTACAGCATATAAGGTAAAAAGCTCCACCTTTTACCCCTCTTACATTACTACACCTAGTCTGATCTGTCAAACTACTCCTAAACTAAAAAGAAAATAAAATTTTTAAAAAGTAAAAGAAAATGAAAGAGTACCTAAAATAGTCAAGAACATTAGCAACCTGGTCAGCTAAATCATCAGTAGATAATGCCATAATATCACTTGACATTGGAGCAGCTTCTCACTGCAGCCAAAATAATAGAAGTGTGTGTGTGAGAGTCAATGAACATGTCATCAAAGCTATCTTCTTATTATGTAAACAAGACTGTTTTTAGGCTCGAGTTTATTAAAATCGGCTTGCTTCGAGATTTTAGCGAGCCGATCTCGAGTAGTTCACGAGTCATGATAAAAGCAACATTTAAAAAAATTTCAATGGAACCTGAAATTTCTTCATCGTGATACCATTTATGATAATTTCTGTCATCATAACACCACCACAAATTTCAAATGCCATTGGGATATAGCAAACTGAACTGATATTACATGTTATAAATTTATAAATAGCCTGAATTGATCCATTTATAAGTTAATGGGTCAAAAGTGCTACATTTAATGTTGATTTTTGGACTAGATTAATGGTTTACAAAAAAAAATAATAATAATTAACTCCAATATCAGGTTTAAATATATATTGTTCTAAATAAGTAGGAAAGAAATGAAATGAAGACATGTAACGTACATAATTCCATATTTTGAAGCAATGCGGGTATGCCTAGCAGCATCAATTTTTGCAATCACAACAAGCTTCTTCAATCCAGAAAGTATGGGGGTTGCTTTATCTAGCTGAATCAAGCATCAAAAGTTTGTAAGATTTTATCAAGTGGTATATAAAAGTGAGTAGCTAGGGTTGTTCAAGAGTCGAGCCCAAGTCGAGCCAGGGTGGTTTCGAGCCTGAGCTCGAAATTAAATAAGACAGCTCAGCTAGGCTTGAGCTCGAGTTTGAAGTTAAACGAGCCTAAGATCGAGCCAACATGAATACTAGCCATTCTAATTCCCACATTTGATAAATTACAAATTAGAAAATGAGGCATTTATATGAATCTAATAAGTGCATATTTGCAGTCTCTTATAATAAGGATAAATAAATGATGACCATAACCCACACCAAAAAGCTTCCTTGTGCAGCACATAATTAAGTTGACTGTCATATAGCAGACATATCTACAGTTGAAGTTTTATCTACTTCTATGATTTTTTGAATGAATATTATATCCTAAGCATTCAATGTGTCCATTCCTTAACAAAAAATAAAAAACACTCAGTCATCGCATACAGATTAATCAAATACAGAACAACAATAGATTACAATAATACACAGATTAAACAAGGTCATGAAGAACAAAAATCGTTGAAATATAAAATCACATTGCTACCGTTCTACACATAATACACCTAGGGTTTCCAATTTCACTCCACATAGCTTATTCAAATACAATACTCCAAATTCGCAACAAAGTACAACATATACTGAAATATAAACTCACATTATTGCAATAAACACAAAATTATACCTGCATGTTCTTCGAATTCGTAATCAAGCAAAAAAAATTAGGTCTATGTTTGTGAAGAAATCGTCGTAACGGCTCTGCGTGAAGGAATCGATGTATGTTTGTGAAGAAATCGGCTCTGCGTAAGGTCGAATCGAAGGAAGAAATTGGCTCTGCGTGAAGGAATCCTCTGTGTTTTTTAAGAAATCGTAACCCTAGCTCTAAGGGAGTCGGCGTTTAATTTTTAATCTTATCAGGGAGCGCACGAGATTAAGAAATTAAAAAGTGACATCCACAGATGACACGCAAAATTAAGCGTCATTGTTCCTTTAATTATTTATAAAACATGACGGGGTTTTATGGCATACAAATTTTACATGTCAAGAAATCAGGTGTGTCATCATTCGCGTGTCATTAAAGATATATTTTCTAGTAGTGTTTTTGTCCGTTTTTGGACTCATTAAAGAAATCAGGTCTATTCTGGACTCGTTTTTGTCCGTTTTTTCAGTTTCATTTTTGTTCAATTTGAATTCTTTTAGTTTCGTTTTGATTGATTCTTTCGATTTTGATTTATGTGGTCTGGTTTTGGCTTTTTGTTTCATTTATGTCGATTTATTCGGTTTTGGTTTGATTCGGCGGGTTGTTTCTTTTTTGTGTTTTTTTTTTCTTTTTTATGGAACGAGGATAACGTATGAAACATTTTAGTGTTTTTATTTTTTTTGTTTATGATTTATATTTTTGAGTTATAATTTTTTTATTATTATTATTGAATATTTTTTTGAGGGTTTTTGATCTTAATAGAAAACCCCTCAAAAAAATTCAAAAAAAAAATAATAAAAAAATTATAACTTAAAATATAAATAAAAAACAAAAAATCTAAAAACAACTAAAATGTTGCCGCCGTTATTCTTGTTCAAAAAAAGAAAAAATAAACTCAAAACCCAGTTCGACCCTATCCTATTCCGACCCAAACCAAAACAACCATTTTTTAATTGACCCGTTCTGACCCAAACTCATTCTGACCCAAACTCGTTTTGACTCATGACTCGTTCGACCCAACCCAACCCATTTGCCACCTCTTTAAAAGATGAAATTCCATACCGCTAGTTTTTTTGGTTTTTATTTGATAAACTCATAAATTTAGTTTATTATATCGTTTAATATTAAGCAAGTTAAAGAAGCCAACACCTCGGCCGGTTACCTACGAAAACCCATAAGGATGCAAAGTTTTTCTTTGTAGCTACTTTAAACCGGTGAATTGTGATTGGAACTTGATCGGTGTCAGTTCGGTTTGTTACGATACCATCAATAAACATAAATTGAAACAAAAATGAAAGTTTGGTGATCAAAGTATAAAAGTCAAGTTTTGAAAGTGATTTTTATAAGCTTTGTAGCCAAAGTAGAGACAAAAGTAAGTTTGATGGCTTGTCAGCAGTGTTTTCAAACCCGGCCCGGCCCAGCCGGTTGGACCGGTCCAACCGGGACCCGGTACCTATACCGGTCCGGGTCAGGGTAGTTGACCCGTTTTCTAAAAACCCGACCGGGTTTTACGGGTGACGGTAGGACTGGACCCGGTGACCCGACGGGTGAACCGGTAAAAAGCTTAAAAAATCAAAAACTAATCGAAATGAACCTAAATTCTATGGATTGATCATTCGTTATCATCACCGCTCTCTACCTTCGGCCTGAGAGTCTGGCCGACCAAGAGTTTTGTGTTGATCATGGGACTGTTTAAACAGATATATTAAAGAAAAGAAGATTTAAAAGAAGATAAACTGAAAGGAGGCAGATGGTCGTGGCTGACTGTCGTTGTTGTTCTGTTATATGCGGCTGTGTAAACAAGGGTTAATAAAAAGCACTACGTTGACTGGCATATATGTATTCAAGTTGAGCAGTTGGGCTTGAAAAGCCCAAATAATAGACAATTATATTTAGAACTTAAAACTTAGACATATTAAAAAAGTAATAAATATTTATTAAATAGACAATTAACCAATGCAGTATAAGAAAAAATTACTAAAAAGTAAATTCTTAAATTTTATTTTCTTTTCAACCTGTCTAAAATAATAAATAGTTTTATAATTATATATAATATATTATTTATGACGTCATCCGGATCGATGTCCGGTCCGTCTTCCCGGGTCGGTCCGACCTTTGATCCGGTAAAACGTCTGGGTCGACGTCCGGGCCAAGTCTGAAAACATTGCTTGTCGGTTGAAAGTTTGATGGGTAAAGCATAAATGACAAAAGTTTTAAAGTTAGTTTTCATAAGTTTAATGGTCAAAGTATAAAAGACAGAAGTTATTTAGCCGGCAAAAGTATAAAAAAAGGTTTTCAAGTTTGTTTTATTTATATAAATGAAACTTTGATGGTAAAAGTAAGAATAAAAGTTTAATAATAAATGAAATCATTGTGGCAAAAAAAGAATTATAAAATGATGAATGTCAAATTATAAAGAAGACAACTTGTGAATTTGCTTGCTGATAATATCTATAATTCTTTACTTTCCTCTTATCTTCAACGGTTTTCTTTTTATTTAATCACTAGTTTTTATTCCTTGTATTACGGAGTTGTTTTATATTATTTGTTCTAATATTTATTTATTTTTTGAATTTAAATTTTTTTATTGTATGAAAGTTAATAATATTACTTATGGTTTGATAATAAATTGTTTCATAAATAAATGAGATATTATAATCCGGTTTTAAAGCTATATGGTTTTGATGAGACCCAAGACCCGTTTATTTTTTTTATTATAAAATTGGTTTTTTAATTATAAATAATATTTATGAAAGTTAATAATATACTTATGGTTTGATGAGACCCAAGACTCTTTTATTTTTTTTACTATTAAATTGGTTTTTTAATTTAAATAATATATATATTTTTTAAAATAAATAAGATATTAATTTTTATTATATCCTATTTTACAAGATTTTTACATCAATAAATTGGTGAGAATAATTTTTAATTTAATGAGATGTTATAACCCGTTTAAGTAATATTTGGGTTTGGTAAGAGCCATATCCATGAATTCGGGTCAAGTGCATGAGAAGCCTCCATTTAAAAATCAAGCAAATCTAGTGACTCCAAAAAAAGGGGAAGCGACCACATCGCGACACGTAGGATTTTTATGTCTTCGTTTATATATATTATAGATTAGATTTAGAACCTGCGTGTAATGCACGAGATGATACAAATAATAAATAAACAACGAATTTGAAAAATTAAGAAAATGTTAACAAATTAATTAATAATTAATTTTGTAGATAAACATATAAAATTAAGAAAAGAATCTATTATATAAGTAGGTTAAAATCATATTGTGCTATAATAAACATTAAAAATTTAAAATTTATGGAATACAGTAAAAATACAAAATCTTGTTACAGCAATATATATATATATATATATATATATATATATATATATATATATATATGTATATATATATATATATATGTATATATGCAATCCAAGGTTTTCGAGATGTCATGAAAAGAAGATAAATAAAATGGTTTTTAGATAAAACTTCTACTAATCCAGTTTATTATTACTAATACAAATAAAAGAACACAATTAAGTAACTAAACAGAAACGAAAAAATAAAAAAAAAATGAATCCATCATGGACTACTTAAGTGATCCGATTGAATCAATATGTTTCTCATGTAAACAAATAAACCATGTGATGAGTTGAGCTTTAAAAAAGCCACAGCCCCCAAACAGATTTGTACATAACAGATTTAAATTCCAGATTATTTGATTGAAAAGATATTTCATGGCATTTTTAATCTAAACTAAAGTATTTTTATTTTTTATATGTAAGAAATTAAGAAATATGTTGTCCATAGTACTATATTAAGTCCACTATATTGTGATCTTTTATACATAACAGATTCTCACTTCTTTAACTAGATAGTATGGCATCATTAAAATTGTATGGGTTGTATACCCTATTCCTAAGCCCAAATTCAGGGGGGGGGGGACCAACCACTCCCTGCCCTTCATATATTCCGCCCATGAGATCACCGAGCCTACCATTTGTTTCATAATAACAATTTTAGTCAAGAACCCCTAACAGTTCGTCGTGGTGATCAAAAATTTTGGGTATGCGTTAGACGTAAACCTATACCAGAGAACGTCATGCGCCACATACATGTTGCTGGTTTTGGCGGTGTTATTAAATGCGGTTACAAAATGGTTGATAATCATCTTGTAACCGCGTTAGTTGAGAGGTGGCGTCCGGAAACACACACATTTCACTTCAAGTTTGGGGAGACCACAATAACCTTAGAAGATGTACAAGTTCTATGGGGTCTGCCGATCAGAGATGAGGTTGTTTCTGGTAGGGATACTAGATTAACATTTCCCGAGCAACGGTATCTGTGTAATGAACTATTAGGATTGCATGTTGAAGAAAATGAATTTAAAAATCAAATATTAAGGTTAACTCGTCTTATAGCTGAACTAGGAAATGATTTTCCGGATGACGCATCGGAAGACGATTGTGATAGGAGAGCAAGAGTGTATATACTACACTTATTGGGTGGTACTTTGTTTCCCGATTCTTCGAGTAGCAGCGTATTTTTCCATTATCTAAGTCATCGAGATTTCGATGAATGTGGACGGCTTAGCTGGGCAAGCGCGGTGCTTGCATACCTATTCAAAAATTTGTGCAAAGGAGCATCTTCTAAAGCCATAGAGATTTATGGCCCGACAATGTTGTTGCACTTATGGGCGTGGGAGAGAATAAGTCTTGTTTCACCAACACGCTCAATGGAATATCAAAGTGGCAAAGCATACGGTTCAAGGTATTTATTAAAATAATGAGTGTTTCTTTTTATATTTTTTAGAGCTCTCACACTTTTAGAATTTTTTATTATTAGGTGGAATTGTCATTTAAGTTTTCGTGAAATACCAAATCATGCACTCTCTCACTACCGTTCATAGTTACAATCTTTACAAAACCAACTCCAACTTTCCACGGTTTCTTCTTCAACGATTGCGTAAGCTACCGGTAGTATGTAATTGTTGGCATCTTTTGTGACTGCAATTAACATCTTGTCTCGGTAGGATCCCTTCAAATGAATACCGTCTACACATATAATAGGTCGACAGTGATGAAATGCGTCGATGGCAGGCCCAAAAGCCCAGAAGACATACTTAAATGTCGCATATTGGGATGACCCATATGTTTGATGACGCCACTGCACGACAGTATTAGGGTTTGAGGCTTGTAATGCTGTAGCGTACTTAGGCAATTATTCAAAATTAGACTCTCAGTTATCGTAAATATTATCGATAGCTATTCTTCGAGCTCGTCAAGCTTTGATATAAGAAACTTAAACACTCAGGGTTTCCTTACAATAAGCCCTAATTTGTTTTACATGATACGTATTATCCACACGAATCGCGTGGTCGATGTATGATGCTAAAGTTTTAGATGTAAGGCATCTGTTGTTGTTGCGAGTGACAGAACCGTAACAGTTATGTGAACCAACCCATCTTGGAATTTTCCACAAATTTTAGTTTTTATTTTTAGATGCGGAAACATACCAATTACATGGACATACATCGGAAAATTGACTTGTAGTTTTGCATCTAGCCCTCCATTTAGGTCTGCTTTCAACTACTGTTAGTTCTCTCCTACACTCAACATTCCACTTTCGAACAGCGCAAATCAAGTCATTTTTAGACTCGAAGTACATACCAACACGAATTTGATTTGATTGTGCATTCCACATATCCATGTATTCTGCCTTCTTCAAAACCTGGAACCTCATAATCTTTTAATTCTTCGTCATCAACAGTCTGGTTCATCGTTCTTTGAGCACAACCTTGAACAATTCTGACATTATACTCTGTTGGAGGTTCAACGTAGCCGTCTTCATCAGTTTCATTGGTAGACAAGCCTAAATCTTGTCTCGCATCTTCCGAAGATTCAAAGCTTTTATAATCAGAGTTGTCAAATCCCCGTTGATCGTCAGTGTCACTAGCTTGTGGATCTGGAATATCGTCTTGGCTGGTAAACATTGACGAACCGGCTGCTACATCATGAGTCAAAAGATTGGATTCCAATGGAGTTGTTTCTTGGGTGTCTTTGAGGCAAAAACACTTCGTAGGAGGTCCATACAACCCACTTTTTGGACGGGAATTACTGGTTCCCACTTAACGTAAATATCACTCCTGAATTTTCTTTCTGATTCTGCTAGAAAATACAACATTTCTAAACTCCCGTCATCGACAATATGTGATGCTTCACATATCCCTTGAAACTTGTATGATAACAACACCACCAAATTATACGATTCTTTAGGAAGACCAATAAGATTGCAAATCATATCAGCTAACTCCTCATAAGACATTTTCTGAAGAATAGGAAATGAAGAAATTCGGGTTGATTCGTCACAAGAAACAAATCCGTTCTCATAAGAAATATTACCACCCCAGAAAATTCTTAGGAGAAATGGATTGAATGAAGACATCTTAATTGAGTGAGAATAAAATTAGAGAAAATGTCTAGTTAATAGTTTAATTCTGAACTATGTGTTTATAATCTATTTATAAGGTCATATAAAGTGTATTTATAATATAGCCATAATGCATGATAAGTTATTGAATTGATATTACACTGAAAAGTTATCGAATCACATCTCTGCAAAAGTTGTGAGGTGAAATCTCACTAAAAAAACCTATTACAATTTGTGTATCTTGCATGCTTTATCATACTAAATAGTAACTTACATCATGAAAATCTCCTATACTCGACAAAAAATAATAATAAAAAACATCAAACCGTGGTTTCAAACCACAGCTTGAACATCAAAACCACCTCACTCACGGAGAGCAGTATTAGGTTTATATTTTGGGTGCAATCCGTGATTTTAAACCACAATTTGTATTATTTTATTCTTACTTTATTGTTTTTCTGAAAACTCACCTGACACACTTAAGGGAAAAAAGACAAACTGTGGTTTGAAACCACGGTTACACCATTTTTGAAAATACTTAAAGAAACCCACCACTTTTGAAAATACTTTTGCACTACTTTTGAAAAATTTTCTTGCAAGGGCCCTCTAATGTCACAATGTAAAATAGACCCGATTTGGAAATAACAGAAAAAAACATAACCAGAGTATAAGACACCTAGAACCGGCATTGACTCGACTGACCATACCCAGAACCGGTTTGGAACCATCTTAGTTATGCATCTCTATTCTTTCTTGCAGGTTAAGGGATCCAAGTTTTGGCGAGCAGCCCATATACACAAGTGATTAAAAAATCAATACTTGCATTGTGCAAAGGTTGTTGTTGATCAAGTACTCCACCTTAACAAACAACAGATCGGATTCAAACCTTGCAGAATATCAAGAAGACAACAACTGCAGATGCCGTCTGAATTCAGAGTTTGTGTTGAGATTTATCGGCAAAAGCCTGAAATACGTTCTTTCAAACTTTCAAGAATCAGAAATTCACATAACTTTGATCAAATCAAGATTTCTTTTCATCAAATTTAGAACCAAACAGACACACAATAAGAATTCCACTTCAAAACCTTAAAAATAACAGGAACTAAACAATTATCGGTGTCACAAGATAGACAACCAAACCAACCAACATCTTGTAGCAAATTCAAATGCTTCCCGTTGATGTCGATGACGACAACTCTCCTTCGGCTTCCCCATCACTTTCATACACAAACCTTGTATGTTTCCCGGTGAACTTATCATCAGCTTTGTTAACACTCATCTTGCTCATTTCTTCACACAACTCATCCACCACCACATCTTTACACTCCTCACTTGTGCTTGCATTCACTTGAAACGACCATCCGGATGAACCCGAATCTTGCGATTTCTCAGAGAACTCCATGAATAATGACCTTGTTATCACATCCTCTTCTTCATTTGATTCAGCAATAACCTCATTAAGCATCTAAACATTCAAACAAACCCAAAATATATATAAAAAAAACATAAATATTTTTAAAAAATAATAATAATAGAACCCAATTGGGGAATGAATAAATAAAATAAACCAAACCTTAGTAAAACTGAAATTTTGAGCAACAGGAGAGACAATAAATGATCCCAAACCATTATTACTAGTACAAGATAAGTTATAAACTTGAGGAGTATTAGCAGGAGTAGGTGCAAGAACAGCCATCGGAGAGTTGTAAAACCTTTTATACATCAAGCGATCGGGTTCAAACAAAATCTTTGAAACCACACCTTCTTCTTCCACTTTCTTCAAAAGGGTTTTCACCTGACCCCTCAACAAAGTCTCCCCAGATCCAGGAGTCCTGTTACAAATCATCATCCTCTTCTTCGAACATCTCGATGAAGGCGTCTTTAAACTCCCCGTTGCAAGCCCGATGATCGGGGAACCGTTGGTTATATCGCTTAATGCCGATTTCTCTCGTTCTTGATGCTTCGGTTTCGGAACACTCTGGTTATTGGGTTCTTCATCTTCCACCCCTAAAAATTCATTTTATTATAATAAATATTCGAAACCCAGATGGGAAATTGATAAAAGAATAGATTTTGATGGATGAAACACTTACTTGAGGCTTGTGATCTTGTCATTCTTCTTGACGACATTGGGGTTTCCATTGTATGTTTCTTTGAAATTGATTGGGTAATAATAACTATAACAATAATTAGAGTGAAGGGAAGATACGGATGATTGGGGGGGGGGGGGGGGGGGGGTTTATGGCGATTTTGAATTTAGGGTTCTATTGTAAACTAGCCGTTGGGAAAAATGGAGCGTCACTATTCGGGTCGGTTATTGGAAACTAGCCGTTACGAATGAATTGGTTTCCGTTGTGGGGTGTTCAGGATTGGGCTTAGACTATGGGCTAAAGTTTCTACCCCAAACTTAATGCTGAACAAGCTTAATTCATGGTTACTTTTAGAAAAAAATTAATAATATATAACCCCCCCCCCCTCCGGTCTCATTAAAAGTGTCCACATTTTTTTTTATTTATCTCATTACAAACCAATTACCAAGTTTACCCTTAAACACACATAACTAGCATCAATAAACAAGATTGATGGACTCAATTTCCAAGGGCATTATTGTCATTTAGTAAGCAAAAAATGTAATCACTCAATCTACCTTGAACTTTGTGTTTTTTAAACCATGACACTTTTAATGAGACGGAGGGAGTACATGTTTGGTAGGTTTTGAGTATGATATATACACAAGTTTTTATTATGAACATTAAAAGTCATACCTAGTGCGCATGGAATACAAGATAATAACTCACATTAGTATAGGCTTCCCGGGCAGCATGACCATCCACACATTAGCCCGACAGCCACTCTCATGGACGCCAATGTGCCACTGTCTCCTCCCTCCCTTGCACAACACGGATCGTACCATGAGAGCATAAGAAAGGCGTTTTCCACGGGTGCCTCAGAAGCTTATAGTTGAAAATCATTTTTTAAGCTTATAGTTTACGTGATTAAATAATTGTGTTATACGTTAAAAACTATTAAATTGTGAAGAACCTTTCCTCTTATAAAGGGTATTATTCATCTATTGTACAACTTATGAGGCAAATGATACAAGATCTCCATGTACTTTAACTTAACAGTTAACACTACATCTGCATTGCCTTATAAAATTAGTCAATTGGCTCTTAACTTCGGGTAATGAAATAAAACAATAATACATCATTAAATAAATAAATAATGTTTTATATGAATGATCATGCGTTTGATTTACTTTTTAAATGTTATTGGTATTTGGTAATGTCAACACTACCTTATCATTTAAGTTATTAAACTAATACTATTTTATAAGTTGCGTTCCAGTTCAAACAGAGTTTTGTAACAAGTGTAAACTTTTAAATGTCTTTCTTTTAAATATTATAATTTCTGCTAAACCAAATTTCTTTTAATATTTATAAAATAAATATAGTACATTTATATGTGTGTGCAAGTGTTGGAAGGTGAAGATTTGATGAGTGTACTAAACAAATCTGTCGTCTTTTGGTTTTTATATTAACTTTATTCCCTTTTGAAAGATGTGGGATTATTTTTTATTTTATGGTCAACTAAACTATTATTTCTTTAATCTTTATATATATATATATAGATATATATATATATTTGAAACATGTTAGCGAAGACAATGTTGCAAACAATTCGATTTGGTAAGTTGAGTCATAGATATCTTAGATAAGTTACTGAAGAGGTAGCCCGCAAAGCCCAGTTGGACCCGCAAGACACACCTTGAAGAGGTACGTCTGCGCAAAGACTAACTGGCCCCGCAGGACCCACCATGCTCAGAGATGAAGACCTTACACGCAGTAAGCCAGCTGTTCCCGCAGGAAAGCCTCCCTTGGTACAGTACCCTGCCTGTTCCCGCAGCTATGGGTACAAGCCAAGAAGGAAGGCTACCAGCACTAACGGTAAGGCTACACGCATAAGGCACTAACTCTTATACTTCAGCAATGTCACCTGAAGGAATGAGCAAGGCGGGAATATTCCCACCCAAAAGAGCCAGTCCGTACGCTTCTGGAAGATCTTTTGTACTATACCTGCCAAGGTATGGACAAAATAGACAAGATCTGACCAAAGCAGCCCATGAACCAATCACAGGGTGACAGCTCACCGACAATAGTACGAGGAGGAGCACGCTCTAGTACAAAAAGTCACTATCAGCCGCTACCTACCCACCAACTCCCATCGTGGCACGTACATAGCCCGTAGTTGGTGGAAAAGGAATAGTATACAGCCGGCCATGTCACTATCAGCCGCTGCCTACCCACCAACTCCCATCGTGGCACGTACATAGCCCGTAGTTGGTGGAAAAGGAATATTATACAGCTGGCCGTACCTGCTTGGAAACCTACCTTCAGCTATAAATACTCCAACACCTTGGAACGGTATCATTATCTTATCTTCTCTAGCTATTTCTCTTAATATACACTTATATTCAGAGCAATCTAGTCTGATTCTCACACCGGAGGGTGGTCACAAGGAGGAACCACCCCCTTCTCAGTGACGAGCTCACGGTGTCTATTTTGCAGGTTAAGAAGAATAACCATCTTTGCCGGAACTAACCCTCGTGGGAAACATCTACTTAACCCTAAGATTATCCGTAATCTGCCGGGGTCACTTAGTGTTTCTTCATTGGCGCCATCCGTACATAAAAGCTAGAACTAACTCTTTTTCTCAGTTTTTTCAAAACCTCTGGAAAGATGGTTAAGGTTACTCCGATGCCAAGGCCAACGAGTGACCAAGAAACTCCGGTAACCACAACCCCAGCTACTGGGGGGAATACCGGCGAGTACACGATTTTTACGAACACTACCCCGGTTACCCAAGCCGGGGCAAGTGCAGTAAACAATCCTCCTCTGGGATTCATTGATACCCAGTTGGAGAAACAACAGACGAGGCTCCCCCGCCAAACACTTGATCAAGTTAAAGTGTGGGCAGAAGCACGTCAGAAAGAATTCCAAGCTGAGTTGGATGAACGTTTACGTTCACTCCAACAGGCTAATGACGAATTCGGAAGCACTCGACAACAGCTCAACATGAGCAATGATTGCGAGTACTTAGACGATGATTGGGAGGAGTCCGACAGCGACGCAAACCCTCGTCATAGGGAAGCGTAAAGAAACGGACTTCCAGCCGAGAAGAAATTTTGGAGAAACCTTTAAACCAAGGAACGCGGGGGGAAACCCACGTGACTTCTCCAAAACTTTCAGACCAACTGTTGCAAATGCGGGAACGTCCAAGTTTGCAAGGGACATTGCGGAAGCAATCGCCCCGAAGAGTGCCAAACAGATGTCCAACATCGGCACTTATGATGGCATATCCGACCCAGACGATCACTTGAACAGATTCATAGCGAGGGCAACCGTCAGCAACTGGACGGAACCCACGTGGTGTTATATGTTCCAGATGACGCTGGTCGGAGCGGCCAGGGCGTGGTTTGATCGTCTACCGGTCCACCACATCTACGATTGGGCGGACTTCCAACACAAGTTCAGCCAACGCTTCAGTCAACAGAGAAAATATACTGAAGAGCAGTGGACGATCCTCAACTGCGTTAGAGAGGAGGATGAATCTTTGCTAGACTTCATCACTCGCTTCAACTCAAAGAAGCTGAGTCTGGGCACCATAAGTGAAGATCTTGTTCGCGCCGCTTTCATCCAGGGCGCCGAATACCCAGAGCTTATCCGCACGCTGACGGGTAAAGATGGCATGCCATCCACATGGGATGCCATCATGACGGCAGCCAAGCGCTTTGCCGAAACGGAGAAGCAACTGGGTAGGAATCTTCCCCAGAGTACAAACCTCTACACGCAGAGGACTAGAGAAAACAACGTCCGTACCGCCCGGCAAAATAAAAAGAGGAAGCTTGGTATTTGGCAGTCAAGGGTAAACTTTGACACCTCGTCCAGCTCTCGCCCTCTATTAGGCGGAAGGGATAACACGCACTCATCAAACCGGAACCCTAGATGGACGCCACTCACCAAAAGCGTCACAGAAATATTTGCCACCGAGAAACTCCCATGGCCAAAAGCTCCAATGATCCGACAGCGCCATAACGCTGATCAGAGCAAATCCTGTGACTTCCACGGGACAAAGGGCCACACCACTGAGGAGTGTACATCTTTGAAGGATATTGTCGAAACATTCGTCAAAGATGGAAAACTTACACACCTTGTGGCATCAATCAAGAATGGAGGGAGAAATGATAATCGGTACAAGGGCAACGGACGAAAGCCCGTCGACATCAGCATCCACATGGTTCATGGTAACGTCAGAGGAAGAAAACGACGAACGACAGAACCATGTGCGTGGAAGGAAGCTGAAGTGCGCTTCCCGCGAGTGCCAGGAGGGCCCAACAAAGAAGGCCCTATAGTCATCAAAACCCAGCTGGGGCACTACATCACTTCCCGCACTCTTGCTGATAACGGCGCTTCGTCAACGGTCATGTACAGGCAGTTCTTCGACAAGCTAGACGACGAAGACAAAGAATGCCTGGAAAAGGTCTGCGCCTCGATGGAAGGGTTCGATGGCAGCACAAACACCCCCCCTGGGTATCCTATCTTTCCCCGTCACTCTCACGGACGGGAAACACTCCCGCACAGAAGACGTGGACTTCGTCGTAATGAGGAAGCCACACCACACATACGACATTCTCTTCGGGAGAGACGGGATGGCAAGATTCAATGCCGTGGTGTCTTCAGTCCACGGCATGATGGGGTGGCCAACAGCTGAGGGTGTAGCGATGATCACCGGTATTCCCCAGGTATGCATCGCATCTGTCTCATCTAAACCCAAACCAAAGATGGCTAAACCAACCATTACCGCACCAGAAGAATGGGCCTTCAATGGAAAATACCCTGACCAGGCTGTTACCATTGGCCCAACAATCACCGACCCCACACGCACCTTACTCAAACGCTTACTGCAGAAAAAAGCTGACATCTTCGCGTGGACACCAGCTGACATGACTGGTGTACCTCGAATTAAGGCAGAGCATAAGCTCAAGTGTGACCCGGCTTTTACGCCGGTCATACAAAAGCGTCGAGTAATGGGGGCGGAACAGGCTAACGCGTGTAGAACCCAAGTCAAGGAACTCCTAGACGCGGGCATCGTACGCGTTAGTAGATATCAAACATGGGTTGCAAATCCCATCATGGTACCGAAATCTAACAAACAATGGCGCATGTGCATAGATTTCAAAGACCTAAACAAAGCATGCCCCAAAGATTGTTACCCGTTACCCGAAATTGACCTTAAGGTAGATTCGTTAGCACCGTTTCGCCTTAAATGCTTCCATGATGCGTATAAGGGATACCATCAAATCCACATGGCCGTTGACGATCAGGACAAAACCGCATTTCGGACGCCCGATGGCACGTTTTGTTATCAAATGATGCCATTCGGACTTAAGAATGCCGGGTCCACATACCAACGCCTGATGGACAAAGAGTTTCATGCCCAAATTGGGAGGAACTTGGAAGTTTACATGGATGACTTGGTCATCAAAAGCCCTGAGCCAGAAGCGATGTTGAAAGACATCGAGGAAACTTTCAACACGCTCAGAAAGATAAACATGAAGCACAACCCGAGCAAGTGTTCCTTTGGAATGGAAGAATGGAAGTTCTTAGGAGTCATCGTTACCAAAGATGGCTTCAGAGCGAACCCTGAAAAAGTCGAAGCCATTATCAAAATGGAATCACCTACTACCTTCAAACAAGCTCAGACACTGAATGGACGACTAGTCGCACTTAACCGCTTTTTGGCGAATCATGCGGATAGGTCGTTCCCATTCATGTCAACATTGAGAAATTGTTTAAAGAAAACGCACTTCCGTTGGACACCAGAAGCGGAACAGCTTTTCAAGAGATTCGGTCACGCCTGATCGAACTCCCAACGCTCACAGCACCAGGAGCGGGGGAGGAGTTAATCTTATACCTCTCCGCCACAGACAGAGCAACCGGGGAAGTCCTACTAGTAGAACGGAAAGGCATCCAGATGCCAATCTACTATGTTAGCCGCGTCTTAACAGACGTAGAAACCCGGTACTCTACTCTGGAAAAATTAGTCTTAGCGCTTGTACAGGCTTCACGCAGGCTAAGACGATATTTCCAAGGTCACCCAATCACCATTCTCACCAATTTCAAACTTGCAAACGTTCTAGGCAAACCCGAGTTGTCAGGACGCTTAGCCAAATGGGCAATAGAATTGGGAGAATACGCAATAAAGTATAAGCCAAGACCAGCCATAAAAGGCCAGGTCTTGGCCAACTTTATTGCAGAAGTCCCTGCTTCGCGGGAAAAAGAGTGCCAGGAAGAGGCTCAACCCTCTCCAGCACAAGACATTGATGATGTCTGGCGACTTTATACTGATGGAGCAGCCAACAACGAGGGTTCAGGCGCAGGGTTGAAACTAACTAACCCAGCAGGCCAAGAGTACACTTACGCTATTCGACTGGATTTTCCAAGTACGAATAACGAAGTGGAGTACGAAGCATTCTTGGCCGGATTGAGAATTGCGCGTAAGATGGGAGTGAAAAACTTGGAAGCCCACGTGGATTCCATGTTAGTAGCCAACAAAATAAACGGGACGTACACGGCTGTGAACGACACAATGGCCCTGTACCTCGCACAAGCAAAAACCCTTATGCGCGATTTCAACGATTGTAAAGTCATACACGTCAAGCGAAGCGAAAACAAATCTTCGGATGCGTTAAGCAAGCTTGCATCATTAGCCTTCACCCACTTGGGAAAGGACATCCGCATTGAACTCCTTGGAGCACCATCAGTCCCGCACAAGGAAATTTGTGTCATCCAAACCGGCACGGAAACGTGGATGACACCAATCATAAATTACCTTGCGGCGGGTATACTACCAGAGTCAAAAACACAGGCAAGAAAGATACGCTATAAAGCACTGAACTATCAACTCGTGGATAACATACTTTACAGGCGTAATTTTCTTGGCCCACTCCTAAGATGCGTGGACGACCAAGATGCTGATTACCTCCTAAGGGAAGTACACGAAGGCATCTGCGGAGTACACGCAGGTCCACGCGCAGTTGTAGCTAAGCTAAACAACGCGGGATACTTTTGGCCGGGGATGCATACGGATGCGCTGGCATACATCAGGAAATGCAGGTCCTGCCAACTCTACGCACCCAACACGCATCGCCCGAAAAATGAACTTGTTCAAGTCACTTCTTCATGGCCATTTCATAAGTGGGCCATCGATGTGACGGGCCCATTTCCCACAGCAGCAGGGAACGTTCAGTTCCTAGTGGTAGCTATCGATTACTTCACCAAGTGGATAGAAGCAAAACCCTTAGCCCAAACAACTGCAAAACATATCAAAAAATTTATTTGGGAATTTATTATTTGTCGTTTTGGACTTTCACAAAATTTGGTGAGCGATAACGGCACCAACTTTGCTGACAAGAAGCTACAAAAGTGGCTGGAAGAACTTCAAATCACCCACACCTTTACTTTAGTGGCGCACCCGCAGGCTAATGGTGAGGTGGAAAGAGCAAATAAGAGCATCGTCGACGGCATAAAGAAAAGACTCTTGGAACATAGATCCGGCTGGGTGGACGAAGTTCCACACGTCCTTTGGGCAAACAGAACGCTGAAAAAGGCAAGTACGGGAGAAACCCCGTTCAGCCTCACCTATGGCACTGAAGCCATGGTCCCGGTCGAAATTGGTCTACTCTCACCAAGGGTCTTGACTCAACCAGAAGACAATGATGCGGAAAGACGGTTAGACCTCATGCTAACCGAAGAACGCAGAGGCTTAGCCGCAGCGCGTGAAGAGAATTACAAGCGACAAATGCAAAAATACTACAACACGCAGGTAAAACTCTGCAACTTCAAAATCGGAGACTACATACTGCGTAACAACGAGGCTTCGAACCAAGAGCATCCAGGAAAGCTGGCCCCGGTCTGGGAAGGGCCATACATTATCAAAGAAGTTTTGGGAAAAGGCACATACCGGCTCGAAAGGCTCGATGGCACCCCCATCCCAAGAACATGGAATGGAGCTCAATTACGCAAATGTTACATGTAGATCAATTCCAAACTTGTAAAGAAAAGGCCTAGAGCCACTTCTAATGGAAATGATTCTCCTCTATCACATTGTGTTGATAGCCTTACCTTTATACTTATGAACTTTCCAGACTGATATGCCGGTATTCGCCGCATAAATAAGTATGGAAAGAAGTAAGTCGTTGCGTGTAGAAGGCGGCAAAACCCGCATAAACATAAAAACGGTAAAAATTTCTAAGGAAAAGATGAGGAAAACCTTCACGCAGGTCAGATAGGTAAAGTTTGGCCATCCTACTAAGTGAAAGTGACGGTCTTACCCGCACAATCATGATAGAGGAAGCAAAACTTGAACTTATTATCTACCACGTTGACAGGTTAACTTATCCTAAACACTTAGAAAATTGCTAAGTTAAACTAAAATATGCATGAGCACAACATATAAGGTTTACAAGGCAAGGCATTAACAAAACATTTATATTCCATAAATAGTTAAACATTACAAGAATGGCTGGGTATCTACCCGCCTACAAATATATAAATCTATCCTAATGATGGGAAGGGATCTCAAGGTTCAAACTTCAGGACCACTCCCTCCAAACCCACTTGAACCCGCACCATCAGTTGGCTGTGGCGGTTCAAGGAAAGCCTTGAGAATAGTTAGCCCATCATCAGCAGCAGCAATCTCGTTCACCTTCTCCACCACCGGATGCGGGAAGGCAGCATACTGGTTCACTGCTTGGTCATAAGCAGCTTCAGTGTCTACGTCATAAAGAGGGAAGTTGGAAGGCGGGATGCCCTTATCAACAAACCCCAGACCAAGCAGGAAACCAGCCTTTTCCCCATCCTCATGAGAAGCGTTGAGGGCTGCGCTCATAGCATCGTCATATGATGTGTTCGTGAAAATCCGATGCACAACCTACAAAATAAAAATATATGTAGAAGCCATACCTGCGACAACGCTTCTCGTAGAAGCCATTCCTTGGTGATCAGAGCTTCCTGTAGATCACGGGCGCGTTCGGCTTCATTTTTGTTAAGGTTGGCAAGCAACACATCCTTAGCAGCAGCCTCTTCAACGCCCTTCAGTTTACGCTCAGTGCGGTCAAGCATACCCTTCTGGTCTAGGAGCTCTTGGAGTTTCTTGGCATCTTCTAAGGCCAAAGCATCATGAGCCTGGACCTCGACCTCAAGGTCCTTGAAGGCCTTCTCCTTCTCCGCAGCAATCATGGCAAGCCTTTTGTTCTCCTCCCGCAATGCACGCGCCTGAGCCACTTCCAGGCTATGCGCCGTCTTTAACTTGTCGTTTTCACGACAAAGCAACTCGACGCGCGGCTGCATTCGAGCAAGGAGAATTCGAAGCTCATTGGTTAGCCTACCCTCCTGGTAGCTAGCCATTGCCTCCCCCAGCGCACCGCTCGGGGCGGCGTGGCGCGCCCATTCGACGCAGTCCACAGCCGTTCGAAGGGTTGTTCCCCGGCGGATGTTCCACCGTGGAACATACACCTCATTGGAATCTGAAACTGCAAAAACAAAAAACAGTTAGGAAAAAAAGATAAAAAAAAAAAAAAAAGATAATAGGCCAAAATAACCCTACGCACCTGTAGGGTCGACAACAGGCCGGAAGCCGCCAAACCCATCACCCGAACCTAAGGGATATCCATCCAAGAGGTCAGGGAGATGGGAAGGAGGCAGAGATTGGCTAGAAGCCCCAACCCTGAACATACCTGATGAACCGGCCGGGGACGAGGTAGTCGCCGGTGCCGGAGGAGGCACGGTTGAAGCCGCCGCGGTAGAGACCATCGGAGGTGAACTCACTGGAGGTGAACACACAACCCTGGCCGCCGCTGCGGAAGAGCCCGCAGAAAAAATCACCGCCGGCTCAGTGAAGGATGCGGTGAAGATGGCACTGACAGCCGGCGGAGATGACGTCACAATTGGAACAGTTGCCTCAACGGGATGAGCAACTGAACCAACACTGCAAACAGGCGCAGCCGCCTGGGTCATCGCCTCGGGTAGGTTTACCAAACCTACCGTCGTGGGTCCAGAACTGCTCCTTCCCGCACCACTTTGGAATGCGGTTGCATCCACGCCTGCATGAAGATTAACAAAATATTAAAAACAATTGCGGAGAGGAATGCGGGAAAGATAAATAAAAAGTACACTTACGGGTTTTCTTAATCTTGAAGGTTCTGACAGGCGGGGACGAACCCGATGGAACTGGCCTCTTCATGCCAGTCACCGTCGTAACGCTTGGCTGCTCGGAGGTGACAGCTGTCCCAACCTCCGAGACAATTGTATCACCACCACCAGGGTTCCCCGCCGCCCCCTCGCTTTCAGTCTCGGAGTCAGACTGATCTCCTAGGTCGACGGCGGAGGTAACCTTCGCCTTGCCCTTCACGGCGGCAGCTTTCTTCTTCCTCACGAAGACAGGCCCATCTGCGGATTCCTCATCAGAAGATGACAAAATTAGAGGAACTCCAGTAGAAGTCTGAGCATGCAGAGGGCGAGGATTAAAGAATCCCTTACCTGGCCGCGTGGCGCTCAAAATCTCGTGGCCCGGAGGGTAGACCTCCACGAAACTATCCGCCGTCTGCTCCAAAATGGGCAACTCGTTCTCGTCGAGATCACGAGTACCCAGTCGAGCGGGATCACCAGTCTCCCGCGGTTGTTGAAGCGATTGTAAGTTGTTTCCCTCTGAAAATAAAAAGAAAGAAACAGTTAGAAGAAAAACCCTAAATCAGCACAAAAGACGGAGCATACTGTAGGGAGTAGAATTCAAACCGTATTCGAGGATGATAGGTACTTGCGGCGTCCCAGAACCGGCATCCTTCCATACTCGGCTCATCCCGAGCATCACCATCCCAGACTCCGCAAAGTGGTAAACCGGAGTCTGGATCCGGGAGATCTTGGTAAACCATTCCGTCTCCTGATAGTTGGAGGCGTGAAGGTTGGGGAGTGCTCTCCCGTTCTTGAACGCCATCGCAATGGGGACGACGAGGGCAGAGATGTAGAAGAACTCCCGTTTCCAAGACCGAAGACTGCGCTCGGTAGCGCAGATCTTCAAACCCTTGATCCGAGTGACCAAGGTATACCAGCCCTGGATGCACCTCCAGGAGTAGAAGGTCATCAGGCGGTCGACACGGGGCTCAATGCCCAGAATGTGGCACACCCATTCAAAATGGCGGACCTTAGCGATCGCCATTGGGTGTACCTCCGTCAAGTGTACACCGTGTTTCTCCAAAACACGGTATACAAACTTCGTTAATGGGAATCTGAGATTCCCATACATGAAGAATGAGGCATAAACCCCTATCTTGCCCTTGGGGGCATCATACACCGTCTGGTGAGGCTCTGGAAACTCAGGCTCGTAGGGCTCGAGCATGAACTTCTTGACGATGTAGTGATACAAATCGACAGAAAGAGCACACTGGCACTCGCCAGCAGTACTCTTGTCGTCCTTGTCAGACGTGGACATCGGGTTCTCAGGGTATACGTCGGACTCTTCGGCAGTAACCTCAGGATCATGAACGGAAGACATGTTTTAAGGAAGGAAAAAGAACGATTTCAGGAGAATGGTCGACAGAGAAGTTAGAGTATTCGCCGGAAATCGCTTAGAAGAAGAGTGAAGTGAAGGTGTGAATTGAAATGCACCCTCTCCCCCCTTTATATACTCATCGCAATGAATGCGATGAATTTAATGCGGAGGAGAGAGGGAGCGCAGGTGCAATAAAATGGCGACACGTGGATAGCGCAAGCTGGCAATAGCTGTCGAAAGGACGCGTGCCGTAAAATTCGCGCCCACGCGCCCGAAAACTCGCGCCCACGCGCCTGAAAAAGCGTCTGGAATAACCATATACTGTCACGTCGCCATAACTTCCTGCACGTCCTGAAACCGTCAGAAGCAACCGTCAGGAGACGCCAAAGTCACTTCAACAGTTTGGACTGTTCTTATCCTTTCACCAACTCTCCGAATTGCAAAAAGATTCAAAAAGATTCAAAAATAAGAGGGAATATACCCCCTTACCTTGGGAAGCAAAAAACCATAAGACAAATGCGGGTACAGTGTCAAGGCGAAACCCTTCACATACTTAGCACTTGCAGGGAATTGAAGCCAAGAAGGACCTTATGGGCCATGCTTGCGGAAAGGGAAATAACACCTCCGCATGGCGGGAACGTTGAGAACTAGATTGTTTGAAACTTCAAGGTGGAATTGGTAGTTTAACATAACTGATCACTATGTCCAAAACTACCAAAACCTCGTGAAGAGTCTATACAAGTAAAATTCAACACTCCCAACTTGCGAAGAGGTTAAACACCTACCCGCATCATAACCAAAGATCAGGCAGAAAAGTCGGGAATTTCTGCAAGTGACATTAGGAAAACCGCGGGAAGAATCCCCACGAAAAACCTTAAAAAACAAAAACCTCTTTAAAACCCCTTGCTTAAAGTCCAAAAGTTCACCTCACTTATTAATAATTCATGAGAACAATGGACTGGGGGGACTTGAAGAGGTAGGTCCCCGCAAAGCCCAGTTGGACCCGCAAGACACACCTTGAAGAGGTACGTCTGTGCAAAGACTTACAGGCCCCGCAGGACCCACCATGCTCATAGATGAAGATCTTACACGCAGTAAGCCAGCTGTTCCCGCAGGAAAGCCTCCCTTGGTACAGTACCCTGCCTGTTCCCGCAGCTATGGGTACAAGCCAAGAAGGAAGGCTACCCGCACTAACGGTAAGGCTACACGCATAAGGCACTAACTCTTATACTTCAGCAATGTCACCTGAAGGAATGAGCAAGGCGGGAATATTCCCGCCCAAAAGAGCCAGTCCGTACGCTTCTGGAAGATCTTTTGTACTATACCTGCCAAGGTATGGACAAAATAGACAAGATCTGACCAAAGCAGCCCATGA
>NW_027502420.1:0-58839 GCF_021521415.1 Bidens hawaiensis | reverse complement strand
CAGACGGATAGAACTCACTCAACCGAAGTAACATTGATGCGTTGAACTGAAAGAAAGAGTCGCGCGGACTCAAAGCCGCCATATTTTTAAGCAATTCCATGCTAACTTCGTTAAAACGATCACCAAATTCTTGAAGCAACTTATCCATAACAGCGTTAAAGCAATCAACTTTAAAATAATGTTGATTTGTGATTTTGTTCCTTTGGTTCCGAGATCTTGAAGAAACATAATCTTTCTTCATGTCCAACATTTGAATATCATGCTTACCACAAAATTTAGATACCTTTGCTAAAGCTTTATCAAATCCACTTTCTCTAAAATTTTGCAAAACCGCTTTGGTTGACTCTACCATTGAAACCGCTTCTACCATTTCTTGATCTTTCTTTTGAAGTATTCTTGATAAAGTATCTGTTATCCCTAAAATGTGAAACATCAAATGTAGATAAAAAACAAATTCAAATGTTTCGAAGTATTCTAAAATGCCAATTGCTTGACGTTGGCTAGGTTCATTAGGGCATTCCTTTACAATATTTTCAAGCACATTAACAATGGATGGAAACATATCAATAAGCGCAAAAGTGTTTTGTAGTGAGAATTCCACCGTGTATCTCCCGACCGTATAAGAGAAAGCTCTTGATTTAACCCACTTCCGGTCATAATTAACCCACAATTAATCTCTTTTGCTACCCTTTCTCTCTCAGTTTCTCGAAGAATGTCATTTCTCTTACAAGAAGCACAAACCACATTCAACAAAGTGGCTATCTTATCAAAAAAACGCCCAACACCCAAATGTTTTTTGACAACCGCCACAACCACCAACTGAAGCTGGTGAGCAAAACAATGCACATAATACGATGATTTTTTTTATTATAAAAACTTTGCCTTCAACCCATTATATTCACCGCAAATGTTGCTTGCTCCATCATAACCTTGACCTCTTAACCGGCTCGCACTCAAGTTATGTTTTGCAAAAAAAGTGTCAATAGACGACTTCAAAACTGAAGAAGATGTTTCCATCACATGTACAAGTCCCACAAACCTCTCTTTAATAAGTCCATGTGTATCAACATATCTCAAAACAATCGCCATTTGTTCTTTCCCCCGATACATCACTAGACTCATCAACTAATAACGCGAACACATCATCACCGATTTCATCAAAGATATATTTAAGCACTTCTTCTTCAAAACAATGAGCAACATCCTTTTGAGTACTTGCAGATAAATATTTGTTATTTCCTATTGCTTTTGGTAACTTTTTTAGTTCAACATTTTGACTTATGATTAAATTCGTTAATTCCAAAAAATTCCTTTAAAACTAGAAGTTTCACTCTCATCATGACCTCGAAATGGTAATGCACATTTCAAACAGAACCTACAAGCATCAACCGTAGCAATCAGTCAAATTCGATTTGCTTTCCTCACAATATCATCTTGTTTATTGGTAGCAACACTAATAGACTGAGCTTGGTTTACTAGATCTTCACATCTTTGTAGGGCTTTATTATGAAAACTATTAACATCACCAACATGTTTATCAAATCTTGGTTCTTTCCAATTCTTATAGCCCATTGTAATATATGCATTACGCCCACCTTCATTAAAGTTTCCAATCCCGATAGTGTCTCTACATAAATAACAACATAAACAAAATACTTTGTCTGCTTTTACACTATAATCTAGCCATCTGCGATGTGAATCAAACCAAGAAGGTTGGAAGCTGCGGTATTTATCCCCGTACATTGTTTTTGGAAACTCATGATCGTGTGGTTGGCATGGTCCTTTTAACCAATATTTTCTCCTTATCTCGTCTCTTTGATTTGGATGGTAATTAGAAATTTTTATCTTATCAACGGGATCCCACGGAAGATTATCCAAATCAACTAACTTAGGCATAGTCGGAGTAGAGATAGGAACGGACCATCACTACTACTAGATGGAATTTCACTTGATGATGGAACGTTTCTTTTTAAGAAATTGTTCAGAGTTCCTAGATTACAACTAAATAAATCAATTTACACAACACCAAAACAAAAACAATTATCACATATTCACAATTATATAAGAGGGTAAAAAATGAATACCTTGTTTATGTTTTACTTGTGAAGACATCACCGTGCTAAACGAGAAATTCACCAAATAAGCTAAAAAGGATCTACATAAAATTATGGAAACAAGAAAAGGTTAGGCATGTTCGCTACAACTTTCAAGGCCGATAAAAATAATAAAACCGAACAATTTAATAAAAAAAAACTTAACTATTAACATTTAACAAGATTATAAAAAAATTACTATCAAACTTCAGCAAATAATACACAAACAAACAATAATAATGATAATGACTTAATGAGAAATTGACCAAAAAAATATATATAGACACAATTCCACAACAGTTGCTTCTGTGGTGCTACTATTTCCAAAAAAACAAACAAACAACTTGGAGTGTATTATGGTAGTGCTTTCGTGACCACTATTTTAACAAATAAAAATCAATTAAATTCAACTATTCAACAAAGCTAGACGAAGACCATCGGGCATCAGACGTTAGTTCCATTTCCGTACCGAGCGAATAAAAGAGTGGGAAGGCAGGAAGCGGAGCAACAACGGAGCGGTAGCAGGCAGCCGGGAGGGTTTGACGTTTCTGCAGCAAAACACGAACGATGGTTGACGTTTCTGCCTATACAGTTTTAAAATAAAAAAATATTTAACAGGTATGGGCAATTGGGCTTGGCTTTTGGGCTTGGAGGGTGGGCACTTGAGGCTAGAGGAGGGTGGGCATTTGGCTTTAACCAGAAAATTAGTACAATATATACACTGCATATATGGGCTGGACGGTGGGCCTTGGCCCACCCTCGTATTGGCTGGATCCGCCCCTGGCTGTGGCGGCTCCCATGATGTCAGAAAACCGAGAGCTGCTGAACTCGGCTGAGTGGCTGGGTGACCTTGAGAAGGACGTGCTGCGGAACGAGTCTTCTAATGAGCGGGGTGGGAAGAGGAATTCGGGCTGACCTGGAACGGACCCACATGGTTCAAGGGCTGAGACGGGACACAGTGCATCCTGCGTGGGCCCCGTGTGCCGAGCACATTAAGCTCGTAGGTGAAGTGGGCGATGTTGTAGCTGCCACTTGGCACAATAGAATCTTTTTGATCGGCCAGGTGGCGGGATGTTGACGGCGGAATGTGGAGGCTGCGGGTCGTATATTATGAACTTCGTCCCGAGAAAATTAGATCTGTAAAAACCGTTTAAAAATACAAGTTCGTTGAAACTTTAGATCCATGTATATGGGTCCAATAAAAATTTAGTTAAATAGAAAAGAGGCCAGTTGAAAGTCCTACATTAGGTTACTTTTGTACTGATATTGTTTTTGTAATCACAATTAACGCATTAGTTGTCAGATTTTGCTAGCAATATCCCTTCAGATTATGAATAACAACCTCCTTAAAAAACTAAATAAATAAACTATTATAATCTTCAACCACCTAGAAGTGGTTAGGTTTAACTTAAGGAAAATGCTAAGTATGTTTAAGAGTTGTTTTGGTGGTCAAAAAGTACAATAACTTAAACGTAGATGGTTAGTGGTTTTTGGGTAGTTAAAGTACAATAATTTAAATCTACAACATTTTGCAAGTTACCTCGTATATCATTAGTCATTAATCATCTAAAATCCGATTTTTAACCACCAACCAGTCCAACACCTAAAAACTGTTACGGGAATTCCGTTGTTAGTCATAAACCTAAGGGCTAATGTTAAAATTTCACTTAATGATCAAACCCTGCCCACTCAACCTATTTTGACTTGTTGCATATGTGATGAACGCAATTAACGTAAAAGTGAAATTGTCGAATTTAAAAACCTTGAGCTTTCCTATATAGGTGTTGCTTGATCTTGAAATGTTTTCAGCATCCATGATATAACATATTCAGTACAAGTATTTCTTCGGGTTCTTTTTGCAGACAACAAGAACTTCCCATTTTCAACTAGCAAAGCAGCTGGAAAACCCAAAACTCAATTCAACATTACAACCCAAATTCATCTTCATGTTAAAATTTTTAAATTATGAAATTTGCAATTTTGACTCACCTGGACTAAGACACAGGAAAATTAGATGATACGTTAAGTTTGCTTTATCCCGCTTGATGACATTCAATGGTACATCGCGTGACCCCGGCTGAAAAAATAATAATAATTAAGGCATTTCGACCTATTTACTCACGCGTGGAGCATGGCCTGTGTTATATCTATAACTAAGAATGTGACTGAAATAGAAAAAAACTGAACCCCAACAAAAACCGATGGTTATGTTTTATGCTTTTGAAACCTGAATTTTGGTTTGCTTTCGGTTTTGTGTGTAATTAAACCTAAAAAACCGAATTTATAAACTTCATTCTTTATTTCGAATATAATTATAAGAATTAAAAAATAGAACAACCCAAATATTTTAGCCCAAATGCATAATAACAAATTAATATCATTTAACAAAATAATATAGAGCAAAGTTTTAGGAACAAAGTCATTATTTCGGAACAATTTATTTTTTCGACCAAGAAATTCAAACTAAAATAACCAAACTGGCAAAACGAAACTGAAGAAACCGAAACCCAATGGTTTTCAAAAGTTAAAAACGAATTCCCAGTTTTAATTTGAGCCCATAACTGATCGATGCACACCCCAATCTCAAATAGTCAAATAAAACATTAGCTTATTAGGAGAACCGGTCAAGCATATCAAACGAGTTGAAAGTTTTCAAAAGTATTGCAATGCATACAACCTCTATATAATGTAACTATGAAAAAATAGAAATAAACAAAGATACATACCACAATTTCAAGCATATGAAAATACAAATAGGATAAAAATACATGCTTTAAAGAAACCGGGAAAGTAAGCTTCCCACAAGATTCAGGAGTTCCGACAATTTCTTTACACATACTCCTCCAATACCTACAAACGGCAGCACACGCAACAACATATTTCCTTGCGGGCCATGTTCCCTCACTCTCTTCTAACTTCTTAATCACATCAAAAAGGAGCCCAGGAGGTAGATTAGCCCACCTACTATTTTGGACCACAAGTAACACCTGATTATCGTTTAAATCATTAATCGAACCCTGTGATTTCCCTCTGCTATGAAGCCCTGACAACCTCACGTCAAAAATACGCCTAGATAAACTCCTGAACCCGTCTCTCACGTCACAAACTATGCTACGAAACGACATTTGTAAAATAACTAAAGTACCCCTGCAACAACAAAGTAGCAAATCTTGGTAGCAAAATCAATTTTAATAATAATGGTAGTTTACGACTATCATTACTAGTACTTTCTTTAGTCACATTTTATGTCATCTGGATTAATATACTATATGTTATACTGTAAACAAACAAAAAAAAATGTTTTGTTTTATTAAAGTACGTTTGTTTATTTGTGTTTCTAGGCAAAAACTTGCATATGATAGGTTATATACGCCTAACACAGTTACATCTTCAGAAAGATTCTCCAAGTTTCAAACTTTCATAGTAATTTATATATAATATAAACCAAAACAAATTCAATCAAAAAATAAGAACACAAGGAAGCCAACCAGACGATGAGCGATTAAAAGTTAAATATAATCAACAAGCTTCAATTTTGGAATTACTAACTCCCTAATAATTAAAAGCAACAAGCAAATAGATCCAAAATTAGGTCTCTAAAGACTCCAAATTAGAGAACAGTAAACATTGCAAGATTAAAGATCTATACCTTTAGAAACAGAAAACCATGAAAGCCTTTAAAAGTTAGGGTCAGTAGCAACACTGGTATGACATTCTCAACCTATTTCTCATCCATATCTCTATAATTACACTAAAAAATACTCTATTTCTCTCAACTGTTCAATTAAATAATATTTTTAAACATTAATGTATCCCCAAATTTACAAAAAAATCACTACATTTCTCTCTCCACCTATAATTTTACACTTAAAATCACTCACAACCTCACCATATAATTTGCAAACTTACCTCACGTAATTATAGGGAATGAGATGAGAATGCTCTAAGGAACCAGATGTAAGTTTCAGTCAGGACTTACATCGAACAGGTGGAAGACACGGAGCAGATGATGATGATGATAATAATAATAATAATAATAATAATAATAATAATGGAAGGGTATCCTTTATTACGACCCAATTTAAGAAATTTGGTGTTTGGGATTGCTTATTTTCACAAACATATAATTTATTAACTTCTTAAAAAGTAATAAGGTGTTTGAGATTGCTTATATTGTGAGAGGAAAAGTTTTATATTTTACAATTTTGTAATTTATTAACTTAATGAAAAGTTATAACTAAAATAAGGAATCCCAAACACCCCCAAAAGTTGGGTGCTGAAGTACATTTATCTCGCCCCCCCACCCCCCCCCCCCCCCCCCCGCGTCCTAGTGGTAGGAGGCTTAAGTTCTCCATTGAAGACTCAAATTCGAATTCCACTTGTGTCACATTTGAGAGGATATTGACAATTAAGGATTTGAGCTAGGCCTTGTGTAAAGGCTGTCAGTTCGAACTCTAAGTCCACCGGGTTTTCATCCCACCGTGTGTTACGCCAGAGAATTATGCTCTTTTGGTTCCACACCGACTATCAAGTGGCATTCGGCGATATGGTTTCCTGGAAAAACGCCCAAGCCAAATTCTGAAGCCAGTGTGAACCCGGTTAAGACAACATAGTCTGGCCAGAGTGGAGGCATTGGGGCCTCAAAATTTGGAGAGTGCGGTAGTCTAATTACAAGAAAATCGTCGTTCTAAAAGAAAAAAGATGTGCATTTCTCTCTCTATTACGAGGTTGTTTTATATTATTCATTTCTAATTATTTATAAAATTTTTTAGACTTAAATTTATTAATTTATATTATTCGTTTATAATATTTATATATATATTTTAGATTTAAATTTTATGTATTGTAAAAATATTTAATATTATACTTAGTGTTTGCTGATGAAAAGGTTTCACAAAAAAATGAGATGTTATAACCTGGTTAAAAGCTATAGGGGTTTGGTGAGACTCATAAACCGCTTATTTTTTTTACTAAAAAATGCTTCTTAATTATAAATAGTATTTTTTTAATAAAAAATTGGATATTAATTTTTAGTATATCTATATTTTGTATGATTTTCGTATCAAATATTTGATGAGATTAATTGTTAATTTGTTGAGATGTTAAAACCCACTTAAGGGCTATATGGGTTTAGTGAGACCATACCCGTGGAGTCGGGTTAAATGCATGAGAACTCTCCATATTCAAATAAAGCAATCTGGTGGCTTGAGAGAATATATGGAATTTTCGTTTATATATATTTAAGATCTGGCTCAACTAAGAAAGGGAAGAAGATGGGAAAGTCTACTAATATTTTATTTTAGTTTAATTATTATTTTTCTGAACGAACCAACTAATATATATATATATATATATATATATATATATATATAAACATTGGAGACCCAAAGTTTACAACCACCAAAACACCAACTCATCAAATCTCCAATATTCCCAGGAAATGTTAAGCTTTTTTGAGCAGTTCTTAACCAAAAAAAACTACTAATATTTTATCATGAGAAACTACTAATCCGATTTAATACGTTTAATGCGTTAGGATTAAGCGCACACACGAACTGAACACAAACATGAAAACAATTAACGAACACAATGATTTAACGTGGTTCGGTCTAAACTGACCTACGTCCACGGGTGACAACTATGTATTCTTTATTGAGTGACAAATAATTACTAGTACACAACGTTGTTTAAATAGAAATTAAACTAGGGTTTGTAAATTATTGAACAAGAAATCCAAACCGGGTTGGGCTTCGGTCTGGCCACCCTACACTCGTCTGCCCTTTGTACTTCATATGATAAACCGGACAACAAGGCCTACGAACCTAATAATCTCCCACTCGGAGGCCTTGAGCACTCTCGTCTGCACTCCTGATTGAACTTCTGCAATCGGTATATTAAACATCTTCTAGTTGTCACCGCCTTCTCATCAATTAATCTGAAGGACCGTTGAAGCTCACTGGTGATCCAACATGTAATTCACGGCTGAAACTGCCCTGACCCGTTCTATGTGTCACACCCCGACCAAAGGCGGCGGAACATGCCGGGGTGCAACTGATTGCCCAAAAACACAAGATACTATTTAAAGTGACAATATTTAATCAACTCATTTTATTTTATAAAATCATAATAAGTCACACAACTTGTTCATACAATAACCAAACTCAATCACAACAAATAATATATTGTTCGTTTTACTAATATCCTAATAGTCTTGATAACGTTTTCTCCAAGTCCTCAAGTCAACTATAGTCAAACCTGTAACATTTCATAAAATAAAGTTTATCAACACAAAGGTTGGTGAGCAATTCATAAGTTTGAGCATATAAGTATATAGTAATAAAAAAGCCACAAATCTTGTATACAAAACAATAAATAAAAGCAATAACTTGGATAAATAGATATCGCTAAACACATTAGCGACACCTAGCTATAAGGGGATGCCAAATAGTCTAGGATTTTATAGTTATCGTTAATTGTATTACGTTAACGACACCTTTCTATAATGGGTTGCCAAATAGACTAGGATTTTATAGTTCACCAACCAAAAGCGATAAACACATAGGCATATAGTTGTGTAAGCATAGAACACCAACTCGAGCAATTATTTAAGTAAAATATACAATAACGTTTGTGGTTTAAGATTCAAGTATAAAGCATTTAGTTGAATAAGTATGAAATGTCACCCCCAAAACGAAAGATGGAAAACGGGGTATGAAAGTACTCACATTCAAGTATAAGACTTGGTTCGGAAAAGACGGGTAAACGGAAGGACGGGGTCTAACGAGCAAAGCCTAAAGAAAAAGGAAAAGCCTTGCATTATGTGAAAGCTCAGGATCTCAGATCTAAAGCTTAATAGATTATAAACGGATCTAGTTCATAGTTTCTATTATACGTTATAGGTTGTATATATTAGTTAGTATTAGTTGTATAGATATGTGTGTGTATAATATAAGATGATTAATTACGATGAAGCTTGAGATGAAATCTGGACAAAGGTTCGTTAATCTTAACTAAGAAATTTTTAATTAAACAGTGGACAAAACCACTATATATAGAAGACGGGTCTAGTTCATTACACATTCCGTAATGAACTAGCCACCCACTTCGTTACATTACATATAACAAATAAACTTAACGAAACACCCCCTGATTCGTTAAACTTCCTTAACGAATCAGGAGGGACTTAACTTAAGGTCTAGTTCGTTAAACATCCTTAACAAACTAGACATGTCCTTTAAAGAACTAGCTTAAATATAAATAACTTTTACGTTAAATAAACGATAAATACAAAACAATAATTAAAAAGACTCGAGACGCAAAATTGTGTACTAATAGACATCCCCTCGTCTTGAGCTCTTTGTCTTTAATTTACTTGAAGCGTCTTGTCTGCCAATCTCTGCAGCTGTGAATACCATGTTCATGACACACACGAACAACACGTTAAAACTGCATTGCTTGGTCATAGTCTTCACGACGCTCTATCAATATTTTATTCTTGAAAAGCACGTCATTGTCGGTCTCCGTCAAATTCACGAGCCACATCTGATCAATGATCTTTATCAACTCGGTCTTTTAGCCTTTACCCAACACGATAACGGCCTCGCTAGTTCGGTTGTCATAGTACCAGCGGTTGAAAGATAAATACATATGTTGATTCAGCGTCTTCACTGACACACGCTTCATTGTTCATGGCGGCTTTACCTTAAGTACCAACTTCCTCCAACCTGTCCTTGGATCGATCTCGTTGATATGCTTGCGAGTTGGAACCTGTGGCTTAAAAAATCTGGACCCGTGGTTCACCTCAAACAGCAAGTGTTGGTGAAACCAACTTGCTTGGTGATTCCCGCCACAATTAATAAATGATCGACACACGAGGGTCCGAATGTCCCAACGCGGTAATGAGAGAACATCAGTAATCTTCTCATAGTACTGAATGCTGTTCTCCCATTTATAATACAGACCTTTAACTCGGAATCATAAAGCCAAGAAATAATGTCACCTCGCACTTTATATATGGCTTTGAAGGATGTCATCTTATTAGCTTGAGCACGAGAGACAGCTTCAACTTTCATCTCTTGATCCACATATCGGAATGCATCAAAATCTTACGAGCCTTCTTGTCCCGATAAACAAACCATTTCTGTTAGCAAAAGACGGATCGGGTTTTGAATCAAATCTTGTATCGACAATGTTCTTGCCCTTTGATACCTTATCCAGATGGTCTTCGGCTGCTTTTATGTTTTCTTCTGTAAATACCGGAGCACCCTGATCAACGTTAGAGTGTTGAAACAAGTCAGGATACTCCTCAACCGTTATATCCTCAATATCCACTTCCTCGTCCTCATAAATAAATTCAGTGTTCATCTGAATATTTGGATCATCAAAGACCTCTTCATCGTTCACAACCTCCACGTCATCCTTAGCCTCTAACACGGTTAACTCATCATCGTTTAGACCAAGCAAACTAGAAATTTGCTCTCGTGTTAGTGACCTCTCAACAAACTTCCTAACCTCAATCTCATCCGCATTAACAATACTTCTAACCACCCCCTTACCATCCAAAAAAATGACAGTATCAGCCTTGATCATCTCAATGGGTGTAGCAGTTGTAGTATCATGATAAGGGATGATCTGTTTTTTCGAATCACCGGCTGCACTTGTACCAGCTCTAGAAGCCGAGCCGTGAGTTTGTTTAGGCTCACTTCCTCCAGTACTCGAAGCATCTGGATCTTCTTCATCGTTTTTGAGATTCTTCAGTTCATCGTCCTTGCATGTAAGATGCAAAATAAGATCCTCTTCTTGTTTTATTTTCACCTGAGACTCAACAATCTCACGGAGGGCTTTCGTCTCCTTTTGGCAGAAGGATACGTAACTTACCAGCTTCTTTTGGTTTTCCATCATGCGTTCTTGGGTCATTCTGTCAGCAGACATTTGATTTTCATACAAATGGAGTAGACTCAAGACCATGTTCATCTGTTGATCATGAGACATAGCAAGAAACGAAGAAGGTATTGGTTGAACAGGTCCTTGAGGTAGGTTAAGCCTCAGATATGAAAAATCCATAGGTGTTGGAGGCATCATCATCAGTGTATGAGAGACCACCGAAGTAGCAGTTAAGGCCTTGGTATTGTAGATAAAACTAATTGAGGAATCATACGAAGCCTTGGATCCGACATAAGCGTGGTCGTCAAAGTTAATTCCGGGGTGCTAGTAGTAAGTGGCACCGCCGGTCTTTGAGGAGCGGACGACCTTGGAGGTTGAACTCCAAATGAGATGCTAGCACCAGCCGACACTCGTCGCTTAGATGACCCTTCACCTACCAACTCTTTTCCTTTCCTCTTGTGTTGAGCAGCTATAGTAGCTGCTAAAGCAGCTTCAACCACAACTTGTTGTTCAGCATGGGCATCACCATCACCACCGTTACCACCATTACCACCATCATTATCATTATCATCACCATCGTTCCCACCTTATCCTTCCTCACGCTCAGAATCCGAATCATCGTGGATCCAGCGATCATCGGGAGGACATACATAATCTGGATTCACCAGATGACCGATTAATCTTTTGGTACGTGGATGAGGAGTTTGACAGTACGACTTCATCCTACGTATCGTATCAGCTGACATGTTGTCCAACTTCAACTTATCATCAAGACGTGTTGAATCAAGCACCAAATCACGTATAGCATCTTGAACGAACAACTAAATGAAGCTAGGATACATCAAGAACTTTACGCGTCGCTTCACCACAGTGAGATGATCGAAGATCATTTCTGGGAAGTTGAAGTTTTTATTCAAAACTAAAGCAACGAATGCCGATTGTAGCATTATACGACATTCATCAAACCCTCCCTTCCGTCCACCAAGGCAGTGTATAAGAATGTGTAGTAAATACTTGTATGTGGGACACAAGTATGCCTTGCTATACATGGACTCATCAAGATTACCAGAATAAAATACCCGTCCAAACAACCCTTTAATCGGCTCTTTGTAGTACTGCTCGGATCATCAATCTTGTCATCGAACCTTAACACCCTTCGAACAGTCTCAATGGATACTACAACAGGTCTCGTATTAACCTCAGCAGCAATGTGATTCTCAGCTTCCACATATCTTGCCGTATTCCAAAATTGACGAACGATGCTGAACCTCACATCCGGATTAGCAGTAATAGCATAATGAATACGTGAGCGGCGTAGGAATTCCAACATCCCACCAAAAATGTTCTCGTCAGCAGAGTTTGCATCCACAAAGGCACAAACATTGTGTCGTTTGTCATAGGAAGCATGGGAATATCTGGTGCTTGTTGTTGTTGTTGAGGTGCATCAACGGGAGAATCCTGATCCATGTTATCAGCCATTGAACTATATAGACAAACCCGAGAATCAGTAATAGTGAATAATGATAATACTTAAAATTAATATATAATTAAAAGTTTCAAAATTAAACCAATTTATAAAACCTTTTAATTTTAAAAATAATTATAATGTCATTCATTACATATTCTAATTCGTTGTAACAAAATGGTAGTTCGTTAAAACGAAACAACTACTTTGCTATCAGGTAAATATTTAACGAATTAGGCTTAACGAATCACTAATAAACGTTAACTAATTATGGTCTAATTCGTTATAAATAACATAGGAGAATCAGGTTCGTTATAATGCAAGATTCATTATCCTGATTCGTGTGAGATGTATAACGAATTGGACATGAAGTAGTTCCAATTCGCTAAACAATAACGAATGGCCAATAATGCTTAATGGTTGACTAATATGGTCAAGGTCAAAATCACCAAGAACATGAAAAATCAAAATTGCAATTTTGCAATCAATTCCACCATAAACAACGATGGATAACCGAACAAAGGATCACAAGAATCTCGGAAACCCATTGCGATTAGAATGGTATTGAGCTGTAGTACCAAACCATGGTAGAAAACGGTTAAATTAAGGGTTTATATAAAGTATAAAACCCGATAGTAAAATTCAATAATTAACTCAACAAACATTCATCAAAGATGACGTAAATCATCACGTTATGATCGTATATACCTTAGGAATACGAATATATAAGCCAGAGTAACAGTATGTATGAGGAAGGTGAAAAGTGAAAAGTGAGACGAACCGTCTTCACATTCCCCTATATAGTCTGACACAACACATTTTTCAATGTAACGAATCATCTTATTCGTTTGAATTTTGAAATTGTCACACCCTCAAAATCCACTAACGGAGTTTTACCGTCAGAGGGTGTGAACTAACAGGATCGGAATCATTAGTTATAATCAAACCATAAAACAAAGTTTTAAAACCATGAAAGCGTTTACGAGTAATTAAATGCGGAAGCGTAAAACCATAGAAACCAATGTTGCGTCACGCAGGCGACTTAAAACCCAATGATAACAGTTTAAAATATGTTTGCATAATTAAAAGTGTTTCAAGCAATGCATGATCCTAAACCGCGCGCCCGCCTCGGCTACCTGAGAATAACATACTAAAAGTGTCAACACAGGGTTGGTGAGTTCACGAGTTCAAATAAAATAAAGCGTTAGCGTTTGCGTTTAGCGTTTTGAGTTCAGCGTTTTGCGTTAAGCGTTACCAGATAGTGTTATGTCAATTATATATCTACAGGTAGCTAGCCTATAAAACAAGTATTACTAAGTGTTCGACACCGAAGCTGACTGTTTATCATTTGCCTTGCCACCAGGTCTATCCCGACCATGGTATGTGTTTAGCCAAGATTACACCCACTCGACCTCCAGTCGAGTTTAGCGTTGGGTGGGGTTTGTCAAACCCAGTAGTACTACTCAACAATGACTCGCTATTATCCAATATTAAACGGTTCGATGTGAATGAAGGACTTTAGTTAACGCGTTTGCCACTTAGTCTTTACAAGTGATATATAATTAATACTAACAAAATCTTAAATGCGTTTTTCGGAGTATGTTATCTCCCCCAAGTGAAAAGCGTTTGAAAACAGTTTAGAAGGGGTAAGTGAACTCACTGTTTGCGAAGTATTCCCAAAATAATTCACCAAGATGCCCGCCACAGAAAAACTCTCTCTAGCGTTCTAAAACAACAAAGAGATTTTTCTAAGTGTCGGAATATTATCGAGTCTCTAGACCCGGCACATAATACCTATGCACACAACATGTTTCGTGTTTCGTTTGTGAATCGTGTGTGACTTTAACAAGTGTATTTGTGATACGTTACATGTGTGAGCAATTATTTACGTGTCATGTATTCATAATGTACATCACTAGCAATTACTCCCCGTAAGGGCATTTTGGTCAAAAAACGACAATTAATTAGCAATCATTCCCCTCAAGGGCAATTTGGTCAAAACACGATAATAAATTAGCAATCACGTTGTTTCATGCAACTTTCACAAAATTCAGCAACAAGTTTCTTAACGACAGAATTTCTACTTGAAAAACTAGTCTATCCCACCGATCATAGCATCACAATTAATTTACCAAAAATTATCACAAAAGCATATATGTCCTAGGTTTACAGAACATATTTTATTATATTTTTATTCCACATAGGTTTCTCACAATAATCAAATCATTACAGCAAACTCATAACAGTCAAATTCATGCGCAACAGAATTTTATTTGAAATTCCCGTTAAACGAAAAATCCAATAAATGCAAGACCACTTGGGTTAGGTTTCTAACTCAACAAGTCAACTTTCAGAAGTGGAACCAACCCAATTGGTCTCGTAGTTCATGAGAGATAACATTTACAAAACAACCTAACAGCAGGTCTAACAACTCAGCTTTGCACAACGTTTTTGTAAAATCATAAAAGTTAACTTTTACACGTCCAAAAATTGCAAATGTATATTGTTTAGAAACTAGACTCAACCTAGTTTACGGTAGTATCAATTATCTCAAAAAATTTTCACTTTTACACCCTGTTACAGTCAATCAAACATCAACAACATAATCTGTCCAGAAACTGTTTGCATCCAAACTCAACAATTTAACTATCTATGGACCACAAATCATTCATATAACATTCTAGACACCATAACTACTATCCATGCATATCAATTACACCATACATACATAGTTAGGGTTTTATTTGATCTCAAACTCAAAGACACAACAATTAACATGCAATAATATCAAAACTAGTTATCAAATCATCATCAATACACCATCAAATCAACAACAATCATATGAACACCATACATAGGAAAAATCGGACCTAGGGTTTGTAATTTATACCTTCAAAAGCACCAATACAAGCAATAGGAAGGTAGGAGATGGCTAGAAACGGATATAGGATGCTTCAATTGTGAAAGACAAGATCAAAATCCAAGAGGTATGTGTGTGTGTGTGAACCGATTGTGAGGAGAGGGGGGGGGGGGTTTGGCCGTCGGTTTTGGGAAGAGGGAGAGGGAGGAGAGGTTAGGGTTTTATAATATTAATAATAATAACATGTTACACTTTAGTCCCTAAACTTCCAAATGTTACATCTCTAGCTTAATTAATTGGGTTCTTGTTTCTTGTTTAGCATTCCACATAACATAATCAAGTGACACATATGTCTAACACATAATTATCACATAATTATTGTTTTGATGTTTTTTGTTTATTCACTAACCGTTTGCGTCAACTCGTTTGCGTTTCGGTGCAATTCCCGAAAGACTACACATGTAGTAAGTGTCAAGCGTCATTTAAACCCTAGTTTAAATGTAATGAGGTGTGCGTTATAGATTCAGTGATCTAAAGTTTGAATTGACGGAGTTGAGTTAACGGAGTTAACCTGAAATTGACGATTGTCACATCATTCCCATGTTAAAGAATTTTCGTCCCGAAAATTTGAGTCAAGTCGTGATGAGTGTCTGAAAAAGTAAGAAAAATTTTCAGTTTGTCATATTATTCCCTAGTAGAAAGAAATTTCATCCCGAAATTTAATTCATACCTCCGGTGATTTCTGACAGTTTGCCGGGTTTCGCGGTTTTCTGTGTTTGGTCAGCCCTTCAAAAAGGTGAGGATACTTTTTCATCATTTGATCCTCGCGTTCCCACGTGAACTCCAGTCCACGTCTCGAGTTCCAACGAACCTAAACAATTGGAATTTTGCTGTGCTTGAGCGTTTTGGTCTCCCAATCCAAAACCTCAACTGGTTCTTCAATGAACCGTAACTGTTCATCAACTTGCAGTTCATCCAAAGGGACTACTTGAGTTTCATCGGATAGGCATTTCTTTAAATTCGATACGTGAAAAACATTGTATACACTGCTGAGTACCGATGGTAAGTCCAGCCGGTACGCCACTGGACCAACGCGTTCCGTTATCCGGTAAGGACCAACATATCGTGGGTTGAGTTTGTTTCGCTTTCCAAATCGAACCACACCTTTCCAAGGTGAGACTTTTAGTAACACTCGATCGTTCACTTGAAATTCGAGAGGTTTTCGGCGCTTGTCGGCGTAACTCTTTTGGCGATCTCGTGCTGCTGCCATGCGATTTCGGATTTGAACAATCTTTTCCGAAGTTTCGAGTACCAGTTCTGGACCAGTGATTTGGCTGTCACCCACCTCTGCCCAGCAGAGTGGTGATCGACACTTCCGTCCGTACAGTGCTTCACACGGCGCTGCTTTAATACTTGAGTGGTAGCTGTTATTATACGAAAACTCTACCAAAGGTAAGTGAGGTTCCCAACTTTTTCCGAAATCCAACACACAGGCACGCAGCATGTCCTCTAAGGTCTGAATAGTTCGTTCACTTTGCCCATCCGTCTGAGGATGGTATGCTGTGTAGTGACTTCCAAAAGTGCGAAGTGAAACGAGAATCTCGATCGGAAATGATTGAGACAGGCACTCCGTGTCTAGACACCACTTCTTTCATGTAGACGCGAGTTAGTCTTTCCATTTTGTCCGATTCCTTAATCGCTAAAAAGTGTGCCGACTTAGTCAACCGGTCAACGATCACCCAGATGGTATCGCATACCATCGGTGTCTTAGGTAATCTCGTGATGAAGTCCATTGAAATGTGTTCCCATTTCCACATTGGAAGTTCCGGTTGTTGTAGGAGGCCAGATGGTTTCAGGTATTCTATTTTGACTCAGGTGCAAGTCAAGCATTTGCTCACGTAGGTGGCAATGTCGGCTTTCATGTTCGGCCACCAGTAAAGTGCCTTTTAGTCATGGTACATCTTATCTGAGCCAGGGTGGATAGAATATCGGGACTTGTGTGCTTCGTCCATCACTAGAGTTCTCAACTCTCCGTATCGTGGAACCAAATCCGGTTCTCAAAATATCGGACCCCGTCCGATTTGGTTTCAAGTTGCTTGTTCATGCCCCGCATGAGTTCTGATGGAAGATTATCATCTTTCAAAGCTTCGAGTTACGCCTCGCGAATTTGATCGGGTAAGTTGGCATGAATCTTGAGTTGCAATGCTCGCACTCGCCTGGGTTTATCAGTTTCTTTCCTGCTGAGAGCGTCGGCCACTACATTGGCCTTGCCAGGGTGGTACTTGATGGCACAATCATAATCCTTAAGCAGCTCGACCCAACGACGCTGTCGCATGTTCAGCTCCTTCTGATCGTAGATATGTTGGAGACTCTTGTGGTCGGTGTAAATGGTAAACTTGGTACCGTACAAGTAATGCCTCCATATCTTAAGGGCAAACACCACAGCTCCGAGTTCCAAATCATGGGTCGTGTAGTTCTTCTCGTGAACCCGTAGTTGTCGAGAGGCATAAGCTATAACTTTCTCGAGTTGCATCAGCACACAACCGAGACCTTGTATCGATGCGTCACAGTGTACCTCAAAATTCTCCGTTCCCTCGGGTAGGGCTAGAATAGGGGCGCTACAGTGTTTGGTTTTCAACAGTTGAAAAGCAGATTCTTGCGCGTCACCCCAATTGTACTTAGTACCTTTGTGAGTCAAAGCGGTTAGGGGTTGAGCAATCTTTGAAAATCCCTCGATGAAACGCCGTAGTAGCCGGCCAGTCCTAGGAATTACCGCACCTCAGTCGGAGTCTTAGGCGCTTCCCAGTTTTTGATGGCCTCTACCTTACCGGGATCGACATGGATACCATTTTCGTTGATCACATGTCCTAAAAAGTGAACCTCGCGAAGCCAAAATTCGCATTTCGAGAGTTTTGCGTACAGTCGTTCCTTCTTCTATAATTCCAGAATTACCCTTAAGTGTTCCTCATGGTCAGCCTTGTCCTTGGAGTAGACCAGGATATCGTCAATAAACACAATCACAAACTTGTCGAGGTACGCCTTGCACACTCGATTCATGAGATCCATAAATACGGCTGGTGTGTTAGTTAGACCAAAAGGCATAACCGAAAACTCGTAGTGACCATACCGTGTTCTGAAAGCCGTCTTTGAAAAATCTTCTTCGCGCACTCTTAGTTGATGGTAACCAGATCGCAGATCGATCTTCGAGTAATAACTCGATCCTTGGATCTGGTCAAACAGATCATCAATTCGGGGTAAAGGATAACGGTTCTTGACCGTCACCTTGTTCAACTCCCGGTAGTCGATGCACATGCGGAAAGTCCCGTCCTTCTTTCTGACAAACAAGACAGGGGCTCCCCATGGCGATGAGCTAGGTCGGATAAAACCCTTATCCAACAAATCTTGCAACTGAGTGGACAGTTCCTGAAGCTCCGCCGGTGCGAGCCGATACGGGGCTCGTGCTATAGGTGCTGCACCGGGTGTCAACTCGATTTAAAATTCGACTTGACGAATAGGAGGGAGTCCAGGCATATCCTCCGGGAAAACTTCCGGAAAATCTCGCACAATCGGTATATCTTCAATTCGCTTCTCCTCCGCGGGTTTCTCAACAATATGCGCCAAAATTGCCGGATGACCCTTTTGTAGATACTTCTGCGCCTTCATGAGGGTAATGACGCTGGTGGTCATGCCGCTTCTCTCGCCTCGGATCGAAATGATCTCGCCGGAAGGGGTAGTAATGTGGACTATCTTGTCGTGACATATAATCTCCGCTCGGTTCTCGGATAACCAGTCCATGTCGACCACGACATCGAAACTACTAAGCGTAAAAGGAATAAGGTCGATATCAAAGACATGACCTGACAGTTTTAACTTACATCCCGCAAGTACATGAGTCGTTACTATAGTCTTACCGTTAGCTAATTCAACAAGAAACTTAGCATCTAACGGGGTTGGGGTTAAGTCTAAGAGTTGGCTAAAGGCTTTCGACACAAAACTCCTATCAGCTCCAGTGTCAAACAATACAGAAGCAAAACAATCGTTCACAGGGAACTTACCAGTCACCACGTACGGATCATTGCGGGCTTGACCTGACCCAATAACAAAAGCTCTTCCTTTACCATTGTTTCCACCACCACTGCCACTTCCATTACCTCCATTGTTGTCGTTCTGTTTCAGCTTTGGGCAGTCCTTCTTAAAATGTCCCTCTTGTCCACACTCAAAACATCCCTTGGTTGTCATGGGTGGTTTAGGAGCACCCTTTGCCGCAAGGTCTCCTCTACATTCCTTTGCCTGGTGACCCATCTTTCCGCATCTCAGACACTTGACACGGTCACACGGGCCAGCATGATGGTAATTACACCTGTTGCACTTCGGATATCTCCCAGCATATCTGCTCGAACCCTGCCCGCTACCGTTGTTATTGTTGTTGTGACCCTGATTGTTGAAGCTCCGAATGGGTTCGGGCTTACGGTAGTGGTGTTGCTGTGGGGGGTTCGAGGATGAGGATCTGGTATTGTCAAACTTTCTCTTTCCGCTGCTCAGGTTGTTGTTACTGCTGTTGCCAGTGTTCGGGTTGTCACGGGCTTTAGTGGTTGAACCCCTAGGTGGTAACGCACCTTGGGTCACTGCTTGATCCGTCAGCTTGTGAGCTAACCGGATCGCTTGTTGTATCGTGGCTGGTCTGGATGACGTCACCATGCCCTGAATCTGCGGTGCTAACCATCAATATACATTTCAATCCTCTTACTCGGAGGGTCTACCATCCGCGGACACATCACAGCTAACTCGTGAGAATGGGTAGTGTAGGCTTCGATTTCCGAACCCACCATCTTCAATGACCAAAATTCTGACTCCAACTTTGCAATCTCCTCTCTTGGACAGTACTCTTCTCGCATCATGTTTTTGAACTCCTCCCAGTTCATCGCGTTAGCTAGTTCCAATCCAAGAATCTGTACGTTCGAATTCCACCAGGTGAGGGCAGAATCTTCAAGTGTTCCAGCAGCAAATTTGACCCTACTGGCAGGGGGATAATTACACATCTCAAATGCCGACTCGGCCTTCTCAGCCCAACGCAGGAAGCCTATAGCTCCCTCAGTGCCCTTAAACGTACTGGGCTTGCAGTCAAGGTAATTCTTGAAGGTACACGTTTCAATTGGACCTCCAGCCTGGTTCTGTACATGTGCGGCTAGAGCGGCCGCCGCATGGTCGTTCAGCAGAGTTTGGAGTTCTGCTGTAGTCAAGTTGATGTTACCACGTCCGTGTCCAGCGTTTCTTCCTGCCATTTCCTAGAATCACAGTATAAAATGTTAAACATGAATTTTACTTTCATATGCAACACACCATACACGTAATAAAAAGATAGGTAAGAAAGAAATAAGAAGCAAACATCACATCACAACCATATATTTATCCAAATAATAATTCATGATTAAAACCATTGTATTCGCTACAAAGTATTTCCAATCAATTCTTAAAATCATAGAAAATAATAGTTCGGATGGAGACAACCCCTCCATCTAGGTGTCATCATCACTAGATGTCATCATCTGAGGACACCTCTGAGTGTGCCTCCTCCTCAGCCGGTTCTTCCTCCGGTTCTTCTTTAGGTTCCTCCTCGGGATCTTCCTCGGGATCCTCCTCAGGCTCCTCTTCGGGATCTTCTTCAGGTTCCTCTACAGGCTCTGCCTCAGGTTCGGCTGCGTTCTGAGCAATTTGCATTTGTAAGACATCGCAACGCTCTAAAGCTATCTCGGTTTGGGTCCTTGCTACTTGAAGTTGCTCTTGCAAGTCTATCATCTCAGCTTGCATCTTTCTCATAATCTTCATCTGTTGATCACTAGCCTCTTGCATTTCCTTCATGGCCGCTGTCATGCGGGCAATTTCCTCCTTAGTTTCCGTTCCTTCCTTTAACAGTCCGGAAACATTAGCTCTCATATAGCGCATGTAACCCACGTCACGCTCCAAGCATGAAACAACAGCTGCGAGAACTCGCTCTACAGGTTCGGTTATGGGTGGTAGGGTGTTGGGGTAAGCAGGATGGTTCGGGGGTGGTAATGGGGGAACTTGTTCACGATAGATCATACGTCTGATCATATTAGGGTACCAATCCCAGCTAAATTCGTTTTCGTACATGCCTCCGGATAAGCGATACCTCTTCGGTGCGGGAGCTTCGAGTTCCGGGACTACTCGGGGTGGCGATTAGGTAGGTAACTGCGGTTCCTTCCCGTGGGCATGAGTCATCGGATCGGATGATGATGAGGGTGGCGTCGACATCCCTACAGGTAAGCCGTGTATGCGCGCGTATGAGTGAAAGAGGTAAAGAGATAAGATTACAAAGACTACACAAACATATGCAGTACGTATCATTATAACTAATGGGTCATCGCGGTTATAGTCTAGTATGCATGCAGCTTCTAGTTCGCTATAACCAATGGCTCTGATACCAATCTGTCACACCCTCAAAATCCACTAACGGAGTTTTACCGTCAGAGGGTGTGAACTAACAGGATCGGAATCATTAGTTATAGTCAAACCATAAAACAAAGTTTTAAAACCATGAAAACGTTTACGAGTAATTAAATGCGGAAGCGTAAAACCATAGAAACCAATGTTGCGTCACGCAGGACGACTTAAAACCCAATGATAACAGTTTAAAATAAGTTTTCATAATTAAAAGTGTTTCAAGCAATGCATGATCTTAAACCGCGCGCCCGCCTCGGCTACCTGAGAATAACATACTAAAAGTGTTAACACAGGGTTGGTGAGTTCACGAGTTCAAATAAAATAAAGCGTTAGCATTTGCGTTCAGCGTTTTGCGTTCAGCGTTTTGCGTTAAGCGTTACCAGATAGTGTTATGTCAATTATATATCTACAGGTAGCTAGCCTATAAAACAAGTATTACTAAGTGTTCGACACCGAAGCTGACTGTTTATCATTTGCCTTGCCACCAGGTCTATCCTGACCATGGTATTTGTTTAGCCAAGATTACACCCACTCGACCTCCAGTCGAGTTTAGCGTTGGGTGGGGTTTGTCAAACCCAGTAGTACTACTCAACAATGACTCGCTATTATCCAATATTAAACGGTTCGATGTGAATGAAGGACTTTAGTTAACGCGTTTGCCACTTAGTCTTTACAAGTGATATATAATTTATACAAACAAAATCTTAAATGCGTTTTTCGGAGTATGTTATCTCCCCCAAGTGAAAAGCGTTTGAAAACAGTTTAGAAGGGGTAAGTGAACTCACTGTTTGCGAAGTATTCCCAAAATAATTCACCAAGATGCGCGTCACAGAAAAACTCTCTCTAGCGTTCTAAAACAAAAAAGAGATTTTTCTAAGTGTCGGAATATTATCGAGTCTCTAGACCCGGCACATAATACCTATGCACACAACATGTTTCGTGTTTCGTTTGTGAATCGTGTGTGACTTTAACAAGTGTATTTGTGATACGTTACATGTGTGAGCAATTATTTACGTGTCATGTATTCATAATGTACATCACTAGCAATTACTCCCCGTAAGGGCATTTTGGTCAAAAAACGACAATTAATTAGCAATCATTCCCCTCAAGGGCAATTTGGTCAAAACACGATAATAAATTAGCAATCACGTTGTTTCATGCAACTTTCACAAAATTCAGCAACTAGTTTCTTAACGACAGAATTTCTACTTGAAAAACTAGTCTATCCCACCGATCATAGCATCACAATTAATTTACCAAAAATCATCAAAAAAGCATATATCTCCTAGGTTTCCTGAACATATTTTATTATATTTTTATTCTACATAGGTTTCTCACAATAATCAAATCATTACAGCAAACTCATAACAGTCAAATTCATGCGCAACAGAATGTTATTTGAAATTCCCGTTAAAGGAAATATCCAATAAATGCAAGACCACTTGGGTTAGGTTCCTAACTCAACAAGTCAACTTTCAGAAGTGAAACCAACCCAATTGGTCTTGTAGTTCATGAGATATAACATTTACAAAACAACCTAACAGCAGGTCTAACAACTCAGCTTTGCACAACGTTTTTGTAAAATCATAAAAGTTAACTTTTACACGTCCAAAAATTGCAAATTTATATTCTTTAGAAACTAGACTCAACCTAGTTTACAGTAGTATCAATTATCTCAAACAATTTTCACTTTTATACCCCGTTACAGTCAATCAAACATCAACAACATAATCTGTCCAGAAACTGTTTGCATCCAAACTCAACAATTTAACTATCTATGGACCACAAATCATTCATATAACATTCTAGACACCATAACTACTATCCATGCATATCAATTACACCATACATACATAGTTAGGGTTTCATTTGATCTCAAACTCAAAGACACAACAATTAACATGCAATAATATCAAAACTAGTTATCAAATCATCATCAATACACCATCAAATCAACAACAATCATATGAACACCATAAAAAGGAAAAATCGGACCTAGGGTTTGTAATTTATACCTTCAAAAGCACCAATACAAGCAATAGGAAGGTAGGAGATGGCTAGAAACGGATATAGGATGCTTCAATTATGAAAGACAAGATCAAAATCCAAGAGGTATGTGTGTGTGTGTGAACCGATTGTGAGGAGAGGGGGGGGGGGTTTGGCCGTCGGTTTTGGGAAGAGGGAGAGGGAAGAGAGGTTAGGGTTTTATAATATTAATAATAATAACATGTTACACTTTAGTCCCTAAACTTCCAAATGTTACATCTCTAGCTTAATTAATTGGGTTCTTGTTTCTTGTTTAGCATTCCAAATAACATAATCAAGTAACACATATGTCTAACACATAATTATCACATAATTATTGTTTTGACGTTTTTTGTTTATTCACTAATCGTTTGCGTCAACTCGTTTGCGTTTCGGTGCAATTCCCGAAAGACTACACATGTAGTAAGTGTCAAGCGTCATTTAAACCCTAGTTTAAATGTAATGAGGTGTGCGTTATGGATTTAGTGATCTAAAGTTTGAATTGACGGAGTTGAGTTAACCGAGTTAACCTGATATTGATGATTGTCATAGAAATAACGAATCAGGTGATTCGTTATCTTACATTAACACGTGGCTTAATGAATTAGGTTTAATTCGTTAGAAATAATTAGTTTTAATTCGTGTCTAGTTCATGTAAATATGCTTAACGAATTTGAAGTCATTCGTTATAGAGTGGCGGAAGCGAATTAGATTAACGAATTAGAGTTCAATTCGTTTGGAATAACCTAATTCGTTATGCATAAGTTAACGAATTTACGAATTACCTTTATTTAATTTTAAATTAAATAAATAAATTATAATAAATGAATTTAATTTAATATTAAATAAAGAAAGAAACTAAATAACTTAAAGAATCACCAAGAACCCTTATCCCAATGGTCAAATACCTTAATGAGTTTTACGTTTTGAAACACTTAACTTAAAATATAATTAAATAATATAAGATTAAAAAAAATAAATAATATATAAAATGAAAATTAAATATTGGTATTTTAAATTTTTTGTTAATAAAAAATATTTATCAGAAAAATATCTGAAACTTAAAGTAGAGAAATATTTTTCTGTTTTTGTAAGAATTTTTCAATAGCAGTACATATTTTTGGAGTTTTGGTGAGTTTGAGCAGAGAATCATATTGACTAGATTGCCCTTCCATCACAGTTTTATATTTCAGCGATATTGTGACTGGCGTTAAGTCGGTCATTGGTATTGTTTTCCACTTAAATCTTATAACAAACCTTCAAGCGTTTTTGTGATATTATTAATAGTTCAATTAGAGCACAGAATATCAGAAACTATCAGCCTCTAATCTCGGTTCAAGCTTAATTTGATTTTTGCCATATCAACCCAACTTGACTTAAACCATTATATTGTTGATCAAAATTTGAATTTTATAGAAATTTATGAGCAATGCATTGAGTTTCCTTTACTATGAGTGAATATGCACGAGTCCATCTGTCGGATTACATACACGGTATCCCCTAGGATCCGTTTCTTAATGGTATTGAGATGCACGCAAGGGAGGAACAAATTTATGACTAACAGCGGATTTTGATCAAGTCTGTAATGTAGCTTGTACGAGGTACAACAGTGATCAAGTTTAATGACTTTGGGTTTCTCAATAAGCGAATGAAATATTCATGCATATGAATACCCAGATGATTAAGCCGCATAAAGACTCACAGTGTCCAGAATCTAAACGCTTGTTATTTGCTTTATTTTATTTTTGGGTGATCAAACAAATATAAGGCTTGAGTATGACAGGTTATTACATTTCTGCCATCCTCACCGAGATTTTTGCTAGAGACTAACACCTCTTTCAATTTGGCATTTCTTTTTGTTTATATCACATATTTTACTCTAATACCTTGTTTAAGACCTACCAATGCACCAATGCAATTAAGCACTCAGTCTTTTAAGCTTATTTCTTGCTAGATATGGGGTCAAAATAATCAATGTACTATCATTTTCTCTTTTTGCTTCAATAACTCAAAATTTTGTGGAGCATAAAACAAAATGAATTTAATCGCCCAAGTTAAATTAAGTCTATAAATTAATGGCTATTCTATCAATTCAACAAGTGAATAATAGGACCAAGACATGCAAGCATGCTCAACAAACTTAAATAACTGACATAATTTTCAGCGAGAAAATAAGGTAAAAACGCATAACGAATGCCCCAACTACTTTCCATTGTTAGGTAAATGGCTATCCCGAACATTTACGAGTAAATATCAGGACCAAACATGTATGAGTACAAGTCCTTCAATTATGAGTAATTGACATACTTTTCAGCAAACATATGCAAAAATATTTTTGTTTTTTTTCTTTACATACATAAACATAATCTTTTTGTCTTTTTCAATTTTCTTATAAACAAAGAAACTTTACAAACTTTACAATCGCTTCCTGTGGAGTGTCCCACGGGCATAACATTGTGGCATTGATGTTATGTGCTCCTTTTGGTGACGGAGAGATCAGTTCACGGCGCCTCTTAAGTACATGTGTGGTACAAAGCTATTAGGTGGCGTATGGATATATCCTAGTTCAGTTTTTCAGTTTCAGTTTTAGGAAATGGTTGTGGGTATGCCAACTTACGCCATTTCGACTGATTTATATATAGGACTGCCACCCCCCCATATGTCGTCACATATTATCAGACTCAATTATGCTTATGGGTACATCCGTATTATATGTTTCAGTTCATATTTCAATTATTTCAGTTATATAATTTTAATCAGTTATATGTTATCATATATTGTGATTCAGTTTATTATTACTTGCTTTTGAGCCTTAATATTCCGTGCTGGGCATTCGGCTCATTTCGTAAATCTTTTTACACTTCAGGTTGACAAGATACTTTGGGTGGGATCAAGAGAGAAGCTTAAAAACTTAGGAATAATTTGAAGATGTGTGTTAAGCTTATGTTATTTAAATAATATGTATTTCGAACTTAGTATTTGAACTATGAGTATAATAACCTGAACTTTTGTATTAGAAAATAAATAAATAAATATATATACGTATAATATATAATAATAATAATAATAAAATTAAAATATAAAACAAGCCTATAAAAGATAAGGCAGGAGGTTTAAAATCAATTTAATATATTATCTTATATGAGTTATATGTTCATTTGAATTTCAAAAAGCTCAGCTCGTCATTCAACCTTGCCCATTATTTTGGAAAAACTCCGAAGCCTCCGTATCTGTTCGTCGTTATAAAATCCCTCACAACCATACTGTCTACCCACTCTCCTCGCCTATCTCTCTCCGCTGCTGCTACACCACTGCTGACAGTATACCATCACTTCCCTCCTAGCAATCAAACGAACCCACTTTTGATTTTGATTTTATCCTACTTGTACATCTTAATATTGAATATAGTTTTCAAAACTTTCAGTTCAAATTCCGACGATTTCGCCACCACCATCACGCAACGTGTACCACCACTGTCGTCTTAACCTGCGATTTCGTCCCGACTCCAAACAGGTATACAAGTAACATTGTCTATTTTTACTCTTCGATTTTTCTCTATAGAACACCGATCAAAACAATTATTAATTTGCTTCGGTTGCTTGAACAACCTAACACCGTTTGAGCCCTCGCTTTCGAACGCAACTGTTTAAAGATACCGATACAGTCATCATCGTTTAACGCAACGCGCATCACCGTCGTTGTCTCCGTTTTCGTTCTTTCGGTCCGACCATTGAGGTAATTTATTTTAGCCTATTTGGTGAACAAATGTTTGATTACGTTTTTTCGTTCCGACGACTAAGGAATAGAAAATATATGTTAAACTTAATTGCCAGACTCACGTTTAAGAAGGTTAAATGATCACCTCATGTTTTAATAGATTATAAATGAATTTTTTGCATGATAATCAGAGTTTATTAATGTATTGGTGTATTATCTAAATTATATAATAACTTATTACAGATAGTTTTTCTTTTATAAATAATAACATATTTATCTCGCATAGAGTTTTGAGCAACCACTAATTTTTTACAAGTTAACTAACCAAACCAACTTGGTATCTTTATTAGTTTTATAGAACAAAAATGTCATCATTATTTTATTAGTATTATGAATAGTAATTGTGGTCACTAATGGTTTACGTGGAAGTCATAATTCAACGAAAATTATTTTAATGAAACATCTATTAGTACATTATATAAAAGTTCCAACCCTAAAGCCTTGTCGTCGGAAGGTCAATAACTCAACGTGTCTCATAAGCAAATTTTGTTTCGTCAAAATTAATTGATCCGTAAATAAACGATAGCTCATCATAATTGTTGGAGACAAGCCAATTTATTTACTTTTGCTTAGCAACTAAGGTACGGATTCTGTATCTTGTTACTCTGTAGTACGGTTTATGTTTTCGTTTACTCGTAGTATTAATTATAATCCATTTTATATTCGGTGTTCATCACTTTGTAGTGCGAACTTTTCGTTAGCTTTTATTACAGTTTGAGTTTGGTTTATTTGGTATATTACGTATAATGATTTTGTTGCATGCAATAGACCTCATGTCTTGTGCTCTTATTGCAAGTTCCTGTTTAAAGTTGTTTAGCTACATGGTTTTAGTTTTTGTACTCTGTCACCCGAGCATGTCTGAAAAGCCGTATGGGTGTCAACGGCATGCACTTATCGTGAGAGTGCGTAATAAAAGTTCACGGCGTCGCTAGCTTGTGCTTGCATAACACTTTGGCCCCTAGAGGCGTATAGATCGATCTTAGCTCTGAGTTTGCGTTTGTTTTGTGGAGATGGAATAATGGGTGTACGCCACGCTCACTGTCTCATATGTGCATGGACTAGCTAGTTGTGTACCGGCCTGTTCTGTTTTGGCTCGTGGGTGCTTCCGTCTCACGTGACTTATGAGTTTTTTTATGTGTAGTCACGTGGTTTGATGTGTGTATATGTTATGATATGTTTCTGATATGTTTTCGTATGCGTTTGATTATGTTCTGGCCAAGTGTCAGATCATACCTCCGAATTTTATTAAGTATATGATTCGGTAAAAATGTTGGTTTCGAGTTTAAATTGAAGTCCGTATATTTATTTTCAACTTACGTCTGTCCTTACCTATACTATTGTTCTTTCCGTTACTGGCAATTTTTGGCCCAGTCGTATTTTCTTGTTTTGTTTTCCTATTTTTTTTTCAGGTAATCCGGGACTCGGGGAAATTAGTGATGAGACAGAATAAGGAAGTTCAAGCTTTTAAAAGTTAATTCATTTAGGTTTAATAATATGGCTTAGGTTGCATTGATTTTTTTTGTTGTATTTTGGATTGTGGCTATGATTTGATATCTGTAATAGTGACACGTCGGCCCGTTCCGGGTTGGGGTGTTACAGTTATGGTATCAGAGCCCAGGCTCTTTCCTGTAGAAAACTTAAACAATAACAATTAAAAATGTGAGTTAATGGGTAGACGTCGGTTTAGGATTTCCTTTTCCTCTTCCGTGCATTCCGTAAATCCTAATCTTTCAACTCGTATGCTATCTTACTTTTCGATGCCTCCTAGAAGACGTGTTAACCGCAATGGCGAGAATGATGATGCGAACGACCCTCCTCTTGCGACCCTTGTCACTAACGCCATCAATGAGGCTATTGCTGCGGTAGTCCCTAACGTCATACAACAGTTGCAGCAAAACAATGCCGGTGACAACAATGCCGGTGGCAACAATGCCGGTGGCAACAAAGCCGGTGGCAACAATGCTGGTGGCAACAACGCCGAAGGCAACAATCCTCCTGTTGGTTTTGATGTCTGGCTTGAGCGTTTTCAAAAGCAAAAGCTGAAATCCTTTAGTACCGCCAGTTCTCCGGTAGAAGCTGAACACTGGATCGCGCATATCGAGAAACTGTTCGAAGTGCTAGGTGTTGAAGATGTGTTTAAGGTTCGGCTAGCTGCTTATAAGCTCGAAGATGATGCTCATAGATGGTGGAAAACACTGAAGGCTGCGTGTGGGGGAGACAATTATCTTGCTTGGAATGATTTCCGCACCCTGTTTTATCTGCAGTATTCTACTGATGCCGATCGTAGTGAATATCTGAGGGAGTATTCTTCTATTGCTCAAGAAGATGATGAACCTATAGTAGAATTTAAGAACCGTTTTTGTCGTTTGGTTAGTTTTCTGGGCCCGACTGTAGGTACTCAAGAGTTACAAAGCAACCATTTCAAGTGGGACATATGTGACCATGATAGAAAGTTCATCCTAAACCTCTGTTTTAATGACATAAATGAGATAGTTGATGCGGTTAAAAACCTTGACAATGATAAGAAACATCGTTCAAAGGAGTCTAATGATGATCGCAAGCGCCCAAGGGAAAGTGATCCTGACCAGTCTTCTCATGCCGATGATCAGTCATTGGCACCCCAAAACCGTAGACATCGTTCAAACAAAGAATATAACAATCAGTCTCAAACTAGAGGTAATCAAAACCGGACTCAGCAGAAGCCGCCACCAAACCGTGACCCTCCTTGTGTCACTTGTGGGAAGCCACATAAGGTTCTATGTCGCCGAGCCGAAGGACTTTGCTTCAAATGCGGAGATGCAACACACTGAATTAGAGACTACCCTCAGCTTAACCATGGAGAAAACGCTAGACCCGCGCAAAAAAGATTAGTTCTTGGGAAATTGAAGGCATGAATCGTTTTGATTATCCGTATTTGTTTCCATTTTGGTATTCCGTATTTCAGTTTATTTGGTTTGATTTCTTACGAATTTGGATTTTGTTATAACATCTCATTTATTTGTGAAACCATTTTATCATCAAACCCTAAATAAAATATTAATTATCATACAATAAATAAAATTAAAATCCAAAAAAAATTTTCATTTATTATATATAGAGATAGGCAGAGATTGTATATCCCCTAAGGGGAGGCGGGCTGGTGCGTGAAGAGGTCGGCATCACGCGTGATGGCTAATTGCACACCGCCGCCGGTACGCAAGTGAGGGGGGAGATTTCGAGGAGGGAGCTGTTGGATGGATGGGATGCTTTTTGAATGGTGGAAAATCTGATGTCGGCGGTATCTAGAGGATGGCTGGTCGGAGGAATATTCCGGCAGATGGTGGCGAACAGGGGTTGCTTTGTGAATGGTGGACGGAGGGTGTAGATCATGGATGGGTTGCTGGAATAGTATTTCCGGCACCCTGTGGCCGAAATCCATTTTCATGTAGGGAGATTGATGATGATGGTAGCAGCAGTAATGGTGAATATGGGTGGCCGGCCATCACTATATGGTGGTGGTGGTGCCGGATTGGAGATGGAAGAAACAAAAGAAAGCGGTCGAAGAGACGTTGAAAAATGTGGTGATGGATTTGGACCACACCACACCACACCACACCACACTACCACCCCTACCAAATTCATCAAAATGTGATGAATTTGGGGTTGGTGATGTAGCACACCACCATTGGTTGGGTGTGATGTGTGAAGAAAATACCACCACCCCCTCCCCCTTACGGTGTGTGCGCTTATCAACCTTGTCTCCAACAAATACAAAATATTTATTTAAATTGTGTCATGAAGTTATATATATGTAAGTTGCTGAAAACATCACCAATGAACACCATTTCTACTTATGTACGTGTCACTACCGATAAATATCCTAACCCTAGTTATCGACTTTGAAAATTAGAGATTAAGATCGACGTAAAAAGAAGTACAACTCACTTATCCATTATACAATTTCAAAGATTGTTGTTCAATTACTTTTCCATACGGGTGTACACGGACCGAACCGGACCGGACAAGAGCATGTCCGTGTCCGTCCGTTAAGCTTTTAACGGACAAACGGTCGGTTTACGAACACTCTACTGAACGAAAATTCATGTCCGTATCCGTCAATTAAGAAATTGGGTTTGTCTGTGTCTGTCAATGCCCGTCCGTTAATATTGTAAACGGACGTTAACAGACAATAATGGACAAACGAACAATAATGGACATTAAGAACATGTGAACATTAATTGACAACGGGACACTAATGGACAAATATAAACTGTTACATATTAATATCAAACATAAATTTAAACAACTTCACCCACAAATTTGAAATTACACCATGTACCATCCAAATATATTCAACACTTAATATATTAATATAAAGTGGGTCAATATAATATAAGAGACATCAACATGTGTATTAATACAAAAGTGTGATTAATAACCCAAAAAATTCTACAATTAAATTACAATACTAGATAAATCTAAACACTAACGATATCGGACGGAAATTACCGGACGTAACGGATGAACGTTAGCGGACGTTCACAAACACTATCGAACGGACTTGGCCCTTGTCCATATTCGTCCGTTAAGCTTATTGAACGGAAGCTTTTGTCCATGTCCGGTTTGTTTATTAAACGGACGAGCATAAACGAACTTCTTGCCGGGCGAACAACCGAACGTTCGTCGAACGTCCGGTTCGCTTCCAGCCCTACGTTTTCCATGCTGATTATTTTGAGAATTTATTGTGAGATTTCTTATTTAATTATTTAATTAAGTGCGTATAATTTATATGTAAAATTTCATGAACCTAAGTATTTTTATGTAATCCAAAGATAAAAAGTCAACTTATAAAAGTAATAAAAAAAAGGAAACTAACAATTTATTTTCTTTTTGTGGCCACCCCTGCTTGCTTTCTTATAAAGGAGGATACGTTCGAAACGACAAAACCAACCTCACATGTTAAAATTTCAAGCCTGATGAATGAGAAATGCTCCAAGTATAAGTATAAAGTATTTCACGATCTTATCCTTCAAAACATAATCATTAATTTGTTTCTAGGTTGTGCAAACTACCAACGTTTTATAACATAAAAGACATGGTTACTTTTTTGCTTCAAATTGTCATTTTTTTTTCTTTTCATTAATAACAGTATATTTATACCGACAAATAATACGAGGGACGTACGTGCTTAATAGATTCTCATAGTCACAACCACATCTTTACCTCAAAATCTATTTATTTAAAGTAAGTTAACAAATACTCTTTATTTATAGACGTGGACATATATAGTTATTGTGCGTCTATCTTTTTCCACCTAAAAAAATAAATGTAATTGAACATAATATCTTAGTAGCTTGTAAAACTTGAAAACCTTTACCACTGCCATGCCACATACATTGTTGTAACCACCTACCGCAGTCGACAACGTCCTAATTGCCTGTACACCGTCCTCACCATCATCACCACTACGATAACAACTACACAAACATTATGAAGACCAAAAATCATGTTACACCCATGAACCTGATCATGACTTGTGTATTTGCACGACCATCAAATCTAAAACCTTTTGAACACTAACTTAAATTTGTTAACTTACAACCAAAATCACAAATGCCGATTAACACAATGTCTTTTAACTTACAAATTTTGGAAAAAAAGGAAAAAAAAACACAACCGTGAACTCACCCCGTTGACTAACCGTGTCAATGAGTTCGTTTAAACACGGTGAACAACACAAAACATTTATAACATAGGGGTGTTCAGTATTTGAATCGGACTAGAAGAACTCGAAATTCGATTCGACTCGCATTCGAATTTAAATATTCGAATTCGATTTTCGATCATTCGAATTCGATTTTAGAGATTGAATTTCGAATCAAATATGAATTTATGATTTTATATTCGATTCGATTCAAAATTCGAATTCAAATTATAATTTTATTTTTGTTATATATACATATTCATGAAAGAATAAACCATATATTTGAGTTATAGAGATGAAAAATTGAATGTTCACTTTGATCAATAATTAACGTAATTGGACATTATCATTTTGAATATTTAGGTTGAGGATATGAATTCTTGGAGACGAATAATTAAAATTAAAGGATTTTTAGGGAGAAACGAATACTTTAAGGGCTGCTCTTTACCTTATTTTGGTCACACACCATCATGCTATTTTCTTTTCATGTATCATATATTTTTATGTATTAGTAGTATTATTTATACTACGTGCTATTATTAAGTTTATTATTGTTGACTTGATTTCCTCTTATGTTTCCTTAGACATATGTTTTGTTATAGCTGATAGTCTCTCTGGAAACCACCTCTTTATCCCTGTGGCTAGAGGTACGGTGTGCCTACATCCCAACTGGCCTCTCTAGACCCAACTTATAGCTTTGCTATTGATGAGATTCCACTGGGTATGATTGATTGATTGATTGATATGATGTGGTAACTTTAAATGATTAATTTATTTTATGTGCTTGTACTTTTTGTTGTTAAAAACTCAAATTTGTCATGGTGTTGAAACTGAAATAGTTTTTTTTAACTTAATTCGAATCGATTCAAACTCGAAACTTCGTTCTAGAATCGAATTGAATTTCATATTAAGTTAAAAAATTCGAATCAAATCAAATTTGTCGAATGTATTATGAATTCGAATCCAGCTTCAAAATTTCAAATTTCAAAATTTCAAAATTTCAAGACCGACACAACATGTTTTGGATAATACTAATTTTAAGGATATGCGTAATGTGTTTGATTATCACCAGACCATGTAAACGAAAAGAGCAAGAATCTTTCACATGTGAACAACACAAAACAGTTATGAATCAGGTTTTTCATTCCAACACATACATACTATGTTAAATTTCTATTCACAGGCTAATTTGGTGTCAAAGCTGCTTAAACAGATTGCAAATGCTTGAAACACAGATAATGGGTACCGATAATCCATGGTAAACATGTCTTTCCCGACCTTCCCAAACTGTAATATGACCTTATCATGCGGAGGCTGAGATGTTCCCGCTACTAACTGAAAATTTTTAACCGAAGCAATCGTCACCCGGCCACTAAAATTCAAGCACCAGTATTGCAACTGTCGTGCCACCTTGGCGAATTGTTTTTCAACACCAAGGGAGTTTACGACTTTTCGCTGACAGGGACATCAGTTGCTGTGGCCAGAGGCGGATCCAGAAATTTTTTATACGGTGGGCACAATACAAACCAACGACACAAAATAAATCAACAAAAAAATAATGTTAAAATAACCATTCATTAAATATTCAAAATAAAATTCAAAGTACGTCGATTACAATTTTCCTATACGTGTTTTCATCTTTTGGAAACGCTCGATTACATCTTCATTAGTTACATTGACAACTTCATCTACTTCCTAGCACAAATGACACAAGTGTTCAAGAAATCATCACTAATACGATTGCGCAAACTTGACTTTATTCGTTTCATCACCTTAAAAGTTCTCTCCACAGATGCATTTGCAACAGGTAAAACCAATGCTAGCTTTAATAGTCAATAGACCAAATGATAAGATAGATGTTTTCTTGTCTTCAACATCAATTTAGAAAGGTCGGCTATACTCTTCAAGTTAGCAAAATTTGTGTCTTTTAGAACACTCTGATAATATAAGGATAGTTGATGCTCAAGCTTAATCTTTTCCCTATCATCAAAATCAGACGGATAGAACTCACTCAACCGAAGTAACATTGATGCGTTGAACTGAAAGAAAGAGTCGCGCGGACTCAAAGCCGCCATATTTTTAAGCAATTCCATGCTAACTTCGTTAAAACGATCACCAAATTCTTGAAGCAACTTATCCATAACAGCGTTAAAGCAATCAACTTTAAAATAATGTTGATTTGTGATTTTGTTCCTTTGGTTCCGAGATCTTGAAGAAACATAATCTTTCTTCATGTCCAACATTTGAATATCATGCTTACCACAAAATTTAGATACCTTTGCTAAAGCTTTATCAAATCCACTTTCTCTAAAATTTTGCAAAACCGCTTTGGTTGACTCTACCATTGAAACCGCTTCTACCATTTCTTGATCTTTCTTTTGAAGTATTCTTGATAAAGTATCTGTTATCCCTAAAATGTGAAACATCAAATGTAGATAAAAAACAAATTCAAATGTTTCGAAGTATTCTAAAATGCCAATTGCTTGACGTTGGCTAGGTTCATTAGGGCATTCCTTTACAATATTTTCAAGTACATTAACAATGGATGGAAACATATCAATAAGCGCAAAAGTGTTTTGTAGTGAGAATTCCACCGTGTATCTCCCGACCGTATAAGAGAAAGCTCTTGATTTAACCCACTTCCGGTCATAATTAACCCACAATTAATCTCTTTTGCTACCCTTTCTCTCTCAGTTTCTCGAAGAATGTCATTTCTCTTACAAGAAGCACAAACCACATTCAACAAAGTGGCTATCTTATCAAAAAAACGCCCAACACCCAAATGTTTTTTGACAACCGCCACAACCACCAACTGAAGCTGGTGAGCAAAACAATGCACATAATACGATGATTTTTTTTATTATAAAAACTTTGCCTTCAACCCATTATATTCACCGCAAATGTTGCTTGCTCCATCATAACCTTGACCTCTTAACCGGCTCGCACTCAAGTTATGTTTTGCAAAAAAAGTGTCAATAGACGACTTCAAAACTGAAGAAGATGTTTCCATCACATGTACAAGTCCCACAAACCTCTCTTTAATAAGTCCATGTGTATCAACATATCTCAAAACAATCGCCATTTGTTCTTTCCCCGATACATCACTAGACTCATCAACTAATAACGCGAACACATCATCACCGATTTCATCAAAGATATATTTAAGCACTTCTTCTTCAAAACAATGAGCAACATCCTTTTGAGTACTTGCAGATAAATATTTGTTATTTCCTATTGCTTTTGGTAACTTTTTTAGTTCAACATTTTGACTTATGATTAAATTCGTTAATTCCAAAAAATTCCTTTAAAACTAGAAGTTTCACTCTCATCATGACCTCGAAATGGTAATGCACATTTCAAACAGAACCTACAAGCATCAACCGTAGCAATCAGTCAAATTCGATTTGCTTTCCTCACAATATCATCTTGTTTATTGGTAGCAACACTAATAGACTGAGCTTGGTTTACTAGATCTTCACATCTTTGTAGGGCTTTATTATGAAAACTATTAACATCACCAACATGTTTATCAAATCTTGGTTCTTTCCAATTCTTATAGCCCATTGTAATATATGCATTACGCCCACCTTCATTAAAGTTTCCAATCCCGATAGTGTCTCTACATAAATAACAACATAAACAAAATACTTTGTCTGCTTTTACACTATAATCTAGCCATCTGCGATGTGAATCAAACCAAGAAGGTTGGAAGCTGCGGTATTTATCCCCGTACATTGTTTTTGGAAACTCATGATCGTGTGGTTGGCATGGTCCTTTTAACCAATATTTTCTCCTTATCTCGTCTCTTTGATTTGGATGGTAATTAGAAATTTTTATCTTATCAACGGGATCCCACGGAAGATTATCCAAATCAACTAACTTAGGCATAGTCGGAGTAGAGATAGGAACGGACCATCACTACTACTAGATGGAATTTCACTTGATGATGGAACGTTTCTTTTTAAGAAATTGTTCAGAGTTCCTAGATTACAACTAAATAAATCAATTTACACAACACCAAAACAAAAACAATTATCACATATTCACAATTATATAAGAGGGTAAAAAATGAATACCTTGTTTATGTTTTACTTGTGAAGACATCACCGTGCTAAACGAGAAATTCACCAAATAAGCTAAAAAGGATCTACATAAAATTATGGAAACAAGAAAAGGTTAGGCATGTTCGCTACAACTTTCAAGGCCGATAAAAATAATAAACCGAACAATTTAATAAAAAAAAACTTAACTATTAACATTTAACAAGATTATAAAAAAATTACTATCAAACTTCAGCAAATAATACACAAACAAACAATAATAATGATAATGACTTAATGAGAAATTGACCAAAAAAATATATATAGACACAATTCCACAACAGTTGCTTCTGTGGTGCTACTATTTCCAAAAAAAACAAACAAACAACTTGGAGTGTATTATGGTAGTGCTTTCGTGACCACTATTTTAACAAATAAAAATCAATTAAATTCAACTATTCAACAAAGCTAGACGAAGACCATCGGGCATCAGACGTTAGTTCCATTTCCGTACCGAGCGAATAAAAAGAGTGGGAAGGCAGGAAGCGGAGCAACAACGGAGCGGTAGCAGGCAGCCGGGAGGGTTTGACGTTTCTGCAGCAAAACACGAACGATGGTTGACGTTTCTGCCTATACAGTTTTAAAATAAAAAAATATTTAACAGGTATGGGCAATTGGGCTTGGCTTTTGGGCTTGGAGGGTGGGCACTTGAGGCTAGAGGAGGGTGGGCATTTGGGCTTTAACCAGAAAATTAGTACAATATATACACTGCATATATGGGCTGGACGGTGGGCCTTGGCCCACCCTCGTATTGGGCTGGATCCGCCCCTGGCTGTGGCGGCTCCCATGATGTCAGAAAACCGAGAGCTGCTGAACTCGGCTGAGTGGCTGGGTGACCTTGAGAAGGACGTGCTGCGGAACGAGTCTTCTAATGAGCGGGGTGGGAAGAGGAATTCGGGCTGACCTGGAACGGACCCACATGGTTCAAGGGCTGAGACGGGACACAGTGCATCCTGCGTGGGCCCCGTGTGCCGAGCACATTAAGCTCGTAGGTGAAGTGGGCGATGTTGTAGCTGCCACTTGGCACAATAGAATCTTTTTGATCGGCCAGGTGGCGGGATGTTGACGGCGGAATGTGGAGGCTGCGGGTCGTATATTATGAACTTCGTCCCGAGAAAATTAGATCTGTAAAAACCGTTAAAAATACAAGTTCGTTGAAACTTTAGATCCATGTATATGGGTCCAATAAAAATTTAGTTAAATAGAAAAGAGGCCAGTTGAAAGTCCTACATTAGGTTACTTTTGTACTGATATTGTTTTTGTAATCACAATTAACGCATTAGTTGTCAGATTTTGCTAGCAATATCCCTTCAGATTATGAATAACAACCTCCTTAAAAAACTAAATAAATAAACTATTATAATCTTCAACCACCTAGAAGTGGTTAGGTTTAACTTAAGGAAAATGCTAAGTATGTTTAAGAGTTGTTTTGGTGGTCAAAAAGTACAATAACTTAAACGTAGATGGTTAGTGGTTTTTGGGTAGTTAAAGTACAATAATTTAAATCTACAACATTTTGCAAGTTACCTCGTATATCATTAGTCATTAATCATCTAAAATCCGATTTTTAACCACCAACCAGTCCAACACCTAAAAACTGTTACGGGAATTCCGTTGTTAGTCATAAACCTAAGGGCTAATGTTAAAATTTCACTTAATGATCAAACCCTGCCCACTCAACCTATTTTGACTTGTTGCATATGTGATGAACGCAATTAACGTAAAAGTGAAATTGTCGAATTTAAAAACCTGAGCTTTCCTATATAGGTGTTGCTTGATCTTGAAATGTTTTCAGCATCCATGATATAACATATTCAGTACAAGTATTTCTTCGGGTTCTTTTTGCAGACAACAAGAACTTCCCATTTTCAACTAGCAAAGCAGCTGGAAAACCCAAAACTCAATTCAACATTACAACCCAAATTCATCTTCATGTTAAAATTTTTAAATTATGAAATTTGCAATTTTGACTCACCTGGACTAAGACACAGGAAAATTAGATGATACGTTAAGTTTGCTTTATCCCGCTTGATGACATTCAATGGTAACATCGCGTGACCCCGGCTGAAAAAATAATAATAATTAAGGCATTTCGACCTATTTACTCACGCGTGGAGCATGGCCTGTGTTATATCTATAACTAAGAATGTGACTGAAATAGAAAAAAACTGAACCCCAACAAAAACCGATGGTTATGTTTTATGCTTTTGAAACCTGAATTTTTGGTTTGCTTTCGGTTTTGTGTGTAATTAAACCTAAAAACCGAATTTATAAAACTTCATTCTTTATTTCGAATATAATTATAAGAATTTAAAAAATAGAACAACCCAAATATTTTAGCCCAAATGCATAATAACAAATTAATATCATTTAACAAAATAATATAGAGCAAAGTTTTAGGAACAAAGTCATTATTTCGGAACAATTTATTTTTCGACCAAGAAATTCAAACTAAAATAACCAAACTGGCAAAACGAAACTGAAGAAACCGAAACCCAATGGTTTTCAAAAAGTTAAAAACGAATTCCCAGTTTTAATTTGAGCCCATAACTGATCGATGCACACCCCAATCTCAAAATAGTCAAATAAAACATTAGCTATTAGGAGAACCGGTCAAGCATATCAAACGAGTTGAAAGTTTTCAAAAGTATTGCAATGCATACAACCTCTATATAATGTAACTATGAAAAAATAGAAATAAACAAAGATACATACCACAATTTCAAGCATATGAAAATACAAATAGGATAAAAATACATGCTTTAAAGAAACCGGGAAAGTAAGCTTCCCACAAGATTCAGGAGTTCCGACAATTTCTTTACACATACTCCTCCAATACCTACAAACGGCAGCACACGCAACAACATATTTCCTTGCGGGCCATGTTCCCTCACTCTCTTCTAACTTCTTAATCACATCAAAAAGGAGCCCAGGAGGTAGATTAGCCCACCTACTATTTTGGACCACAAGTAACACCTGATTATCGTTTAAATCATTAATCGAACCCTGTGATTTCCCTCTGCTATGAAGCCCTGACAACCTCACGTCAAAAATACGCCTAGATAAACTCCTGAACCCGTCTCTCACGTCACAAACTATGCTACGAAACGACATTTGTAAAATAACTAAAGTACCCCTGCAACAACAAAGTAGCAAATCTTGGTAGCAAAATCAATTTTAATAATAATGGTAGTTTACGACTATCATTACTAGTACTTTCTTTAGTCACATTTTATGTCATCTGGATTAATATACTATATGTTATACTGTAAACAAACAAAAAAAAATGTTTTGTTTTATTAAAGTACGTTTGTTTATTTGTGTTTCTAGGCAAAAACTTGCATATGATAGGTTATATACGCCTAACACAGTTACATCTTCAGAAAGATTCTCCAAGTTTCAAACTTTCATAGTAATTTATATATAATATAAACCAAAACAAATTCAATCAAAAAATAAGGAACACAAGGAAGCCAACCAGACGATGAGCGATTAAAAGTTAAATATAATCAACAAGCTTCAATTTTGGAATTACTAACTCCCTAATAATTAAAAGCAACAAGCAAATAGATCCAAAATTAGGTCTCTAAAAGACTCCAAATTAGAGAACAGTAAACATTGCAAGATTAAAGATCTATACCTTTAGAAACAGAAAACCATGAAAGCCTTTAAAAGTTAGGGTCAGTAGCAACACTGGTATGACATTCTCAACCTATTTCTCATCCATATCTCTATAATTACACTAAAAAATACTCTATTTCTCTCAACTGTTCAATTAAATAATATTTTTAAACATTAATGTATCCCCAAATTTACAAAAAAATCACTACATTTCTCTCTCCACCCTATAATTTTACACTTAAAATCACTCACAACCTCACCATATAATTTGCAAACTTACCTCACGTAATTATAGGGAATGAGATGAGAATGCTCTAAGGAACCAGATGTAAGTTTCAGTCAGGACTTACATCGAACAGGTGGAAGACACGGAGCAGATGATGATGATGATAATAATAATAATAATAATAATAATAATAATAATAATAATAATAATAATAATAATGGAAGGGTATCCTTTATTACGACCCAATTTAAGAAATTTGGTGTTTGGGATTGCTTATTTTCACAAACATATAATTTATTAACTTCTTAAAAAGTAATAAGGTGTTTGAGATTGCTTATATTGTGAGAGGAAAAGTTTTATATTTTACAATTTTGTAATTTATTAACTTAATGAAAAGTTATAACTAAAATAAGGAATCCCAAACACCCCCAAAAGTTGGGTGCTGAAGTACATTTATCTCGCCCCCCCCCCCCCCCCCCCCCGCGTCCTAGTGGTAGGAGGCTTAAGTTCTCCATTGAAGACTCAAATTCGAATTCCACTTGTGTCACATTTGAGAGGATATTGACAATTAAGGATTTGAGCTAGGCCTTGTGTAAAGGCTGTCAGTTCGAACTCTAAGTCCACCGGGTTTTCATCCCACCGTGTGTTACGCCAGAGAATTATGCTCTTTTGGTTCCACACCGACTATCAAGTGGCATTCGGCGATATGGTTTCCTGGAAAAACGCCCAAGCCAAATTCTGAAGCCAGTGTGAACCCGGTTAAGACAACATAGTCTGGCCAGAGTGGAGGCATTGGGGCCTCAAAATTTGGAGAGTGCGGTAGTCTAATTACAAGAAAATCGTCGTTCTAAAAGAAAAAAGATGTGCATTTCTCTCTCTATTACGAGGTTGTTTTATATTATTCATTTCTAATTATTTATAAAATTTTTTAGACTTAAATTTATTAATTTATATTATTCGTTTATAATATTTATATATATATTTTAGATTTAAATTTTATGTATTGTAAAATATTTAATATTATACTTAGTGTTTGCTGATGAAAAGGTTTCACAAAAAAATGAGATGTTATAACCTGGTTAAAAGCTATAGGGGTTTGGTGAGACTCATAAACCGCTTATTTTTTTTACTAAAAAATGCTTCTTAATTATAAATAGTATTTTTTTAATAAAAAATTGGATATTAATTTTTAGTATATCTATATTTTGTATGATTTTCGTATCAAATATTTGATGAGATTAATTGTTAATTTGTTGAGATGTTAAAACCCACTTAAGGGCTATATGGGTTTAGTGAGACCATACCCGTGGAGTCGGGTTAAATGCATGAGAACTCTCCATATTCAAATAAAGCAATCTGGTGGCTTGAGAGAATATATGGAATTTTCGTTTATATATATTTAAGATCTGGCTCAACTAAGAAAGGGAAGAAGATGGGAAAGTCTACTAATATTTTATTTTAGTTTAATTATTATTTTTCTGAACGAACCAACTAATATATATATATATATATATATATATATATATATATAAACATTGGAGACCCAAAGTTTACAACCACCAAAACACCAACTCATCAAATCTCCAATATTCCCAGGAAATGTTAAGCTTTTTTGAGCAGTTCTTAACCAAAAAAAAACTACTAATATTTTATCATGAGAAACTACTAATCCGATTTAATACGTTTAATGCGTTAGGATTAAGCGCACACACGAACTGAACACAAACATGAAAACAATTAACGAACACAATGATTTAACGTGGTTCGGTCTAAACTGACCTACGTCCACGGGTGACAACTATGTATTCTTTATTGAGTGACAAATAATTACTAGTACACAACGTTGTTTAAATAGAAATTAAACTAGGGTTTGTAAATTATTGAACAAGAAATCCAAACCGGGTTGGGCTTCGGTCTGGCCACCCTACACTCGTCTGCCCTTTGTACTTCATATGATAAACCGGGACAACAAGGCCTACGAACCTAATAATCTCCCACTCGGAGGCCTTGAGCACTCTCGTCTGCACTCCTGATTGAACTTCTGCAATCGGTATATTAAACATCTTCTAGTTGTCACCGCCTTCTCATCAATTAATCTGAAGGACCGTTGAAGCTCACTGGTGATCCAACATGTAATTCACGGCTGAAACTGCCCTGACCCGTTCTATGTGTCACACCCCGACCAAAGGCGGCGGAACATGCCGGGGTGCAACTGATTGCCCAAAAACACAAGATACTATTTAAAGTGACAATATTTAATCAACTCATTTTATTTTATAAAATCATAATAAGTCACACAACTTGTTCATACAATAACCAAACTCAATCACAACAAATAATATATTGTTCGTTTTACTAATATCCTAATAGTCTTGATAACGTTTTCTCCAAGTCCTCAAGTCAACTATAGTCAAACCTGTAACATTTCATAAAATAAAGTTTATCAACACAAAGGTTGGTGAGCAATTCATAAGTTTGAGCATATAAGTATATAGTAATAAAAAGCCACAAATCTTGTATACAAAACAATAAATAAAAGCAATAACTTGGATAAATAGATATCGCTAAACACATTAGCGACACCTAGCTATAAGGGGATGCCAAATAGTCTAGGATTTTATAGTTATCGTTAATTGTATTACGTTAACGACACCTTTCTATAATGGGTTGCCAAATAGACTAGGATTTTATAGTTCACCAACCAAAAACGATAAACACATAGGCATATAGTTGTGTAAGCATAGAACACCAACTCGAGCAATTATTTAAGTAAAATATACAATAACGTTTGTGGTTTAAGATTCAAGTATAAAGCATTTAGTTGAATAAGTATGAAATGTCACCCCCAAAACGAAAGATGGAAAACGGGGTATGAAAGTACTCACATTCAAGTATAAGACTTGGTTCGGAAAAGACGGGTAAACGGAAGGACGGGGTCTAACGAGCAAAGCCTAAAGAAAAAGGAAAAGCCTTGCATTATGTGAAAGCTCAGGATCTCAGATCTAAAGCTTAATAGATTATAAACGGATCTAGTTCATAGTTTCTATTATACGTTATAGGTTGTATATATTAGTTAGTATTAGTTGTATAGATATGTGTGTGTATAATATAAGATGATTAATTACGATGAAGCTTGAGATGAAATCTGGACAAAGGTTCGTTAATCTTAACTAAGAAATTTTTAATTAAACAGTGGACAAAACCACTATATATAGAAGACGGGTCTAGTTCATTACACATTCCGTAATGAACTAGCCACCCACTTCGTTACATTACATATAACAAATAAACTTAACGAAACACCCCCTGATTCGTTAAACTTCCTTAACGAATCAGGAGGGACTTAACTTAAGGTCTAGTTCGTTAAACATCCTTAACAAACTAGACATGTCCTTTAAAGAACTAGCTTAAATATAAATAACTTTTACGTTAAATAAACGATAAATACAAAACAATAATTAAAAAGACTCGAGACGCAAAATTGTGTACTAATAGACATCCCCTCGTCTTGAGCTCTTTGTCTTTAATTTACTTGAAGCGTCTTGTCTGCCAATCTCTGCAGCTGTGAATACCATGTTCATGACACACACGAACAACACGTTAAAACTGCATTGCTTGGTCATAGTCTTCACGACGCTCTATCAATATTTTATTCTTGAAAAGCACGTCATTGTCGGTCTCCGTCAAATTCACGAGCCACATCTGATCAATGATCTTTATCAACTCGGTCTTTTAGCCTTTACCCAACACGATAACGGCCTCGCTAGTTCGGTTGTCATAGTACCAGCGGTTGAAAGATAAATACATATGTTGATTCAGCGTCTTCACTGACACACGCTTCATTGTTCATGGCGGCTTTACCTTAAGTACCAACTTCCTCCAACCTGTCCTTGGATCGATCTCGTTGATATGCTTGCGAGTTGGAACCTGTGGCTTAAAAAATCTGGACCCGTGGTTCACCTCAAACAGCAAGTGTTGGTGAAACCAACTTGCTTGGTGATTCCCGCCACAATTAATAAATGATCGACACACGAGGGTCCGAACGTCCCAACGCGGTAATGAGAGAACATCAGTAATCTTCTCATAGTACTGAATGCTGTTCTCCCATTTATAATACAGACCTTTAACTCGGAATCATAAAGCCAAGAAATAATGTCACCTCGCACTTTATATATGGCTTTGAAGGATGTCATCTTATTAGCTTGAGCACGAGAGACAGCTTCAACTTTCATCTCTTGATCCACATATCGGAATGCATCAAAATCTTACGAGCCTTCTTGTCCCGATAAACAAACCATTTCTGTTAGCAAAAGACGGATCGGGTTTTGAATCAAATCTTGTATCGACAATGTTCTTGCCCTTTGATACCTTATCCAGATGGTCTTCGGCTGCTTTTATGTTTTCTTCTGTAAATACCGGAGCACCCTGATCAACGTTAGAGTGTTGAAACAAGTCAGGATACTCCTCAACCGTTATATCCTCAATATCCACTTCCTCGTCCTCATAAATAAATTCAGTGTTCATCTGAATATTTGGATCATCAAAGACCTCTTCATCGTTCACAACCTCCACGTCATCCTTAGCCTCTAACACGGTTAACTCATCATCGTTTAGACCAAGCAAACTAGAAATTTGCTCTCGTGTTAGTGACCTCTCAACAAACTTCCTAACCTCAATCTCATCCGCATTAACAATACTTCTAACCACCCCCTTACCATCCAAAAAAATGACAGTATCAGCCTTGATCATCTCAATGGGTGTAGCAGTTGTAGTATCATGATAAGGGATGATCTGTTTTTTTCGAATCACCGGCTGCACTTGTACCAGCTCTAGAAGCCGAGCCGTGAGTTTGTTTAGGCTCACTTCCTCCAGTACTCGAAGCATCTGGATCTTCTTCATCGTTTTTGAGATTCTTCAGTTCATCGTCCTTGCATGTAAGATGCAAAATAAGATCCTCTTCTTGTTTTATTTTCACCTGAGACTCAACAATCTCACGGAGGGCTTTCGTCTCCTTTTGGCAGAAGGATACGTAACTTACCAGCTTCTTTTGGTTTTCCATCATGCGTTCTTGAGTCATTCTGTCAGCAGACATTTGATTTTCATACAAATGGAGTAGACTCAAGACCATGTTCATCTGTTGATCATGAGACATAGCAAGAAACGAAGAAGGTATTGGTTGAACAGGTCCTTGAGGTAGGTTAAGCCTCAGATATGAAAAATCCATAGGTGTTGGAGGCATCATCATCAGTGTATGAGAGACCACCGAAGTAGCAGTTAAGGCCTTGGTATTGTAGATAAAACTAATTGAGGAATCATACGAAGCCTTGGATCCGACATAAGCGTGGTCGTCAAAGTTAATTCCGGGGTGCTAGTAGTAAGTGGCACCGCCGGTCTTTGAGGAGCGGACGACCTTGGAGGTTGAACTCCAAATGAGATGCTAGCACCAGCCGACACTCGTCGCTTAGATGACCCTTCACCTACCAACTCTTTTCCTTTCCTCTTGTGTTGAGCAGCTATAGTAGCTGCTAAAGCAGCTTCAACCACAACTTGTTGTTCAGCATGGGCATCACCATCACCACCGTTACCACCATTACCACCATCATTATCATTATCATCACCATCGTTCCCACCTTATCCTTCCTCACGCTCAGAATCCGAATCATCGTGGATCCAGCGATCATCGGGAGGACATACATAATCTGGATTCACCAGATGACCGATTAATCTTTTGGTACGTGGATGAGGAGTTTGACAGTACGACTTCATCCTACGTATCGTATCAGCTGACATGTTGTCCAACTTCAACTTATCATCAAGACGTGTTGAATCAAGCACCAAATCACGTATAGCATCTTGAACGAACAACTAAATGAAGCTAGGATACATCAAGAACTTTACGCGTCGCTTCACCACAGTGAGATGATCGAAGATCATTTCTGGGAAGTTGAAGTTTTTATTCAAAACTAAAGCAACGAATGCCGATTGTAGCATTATACGACATTCATCAAACCCTCCCTTCCGTCCACCAAGGCAGTGTATAAGAATGTGTAGTAAATACTTGTATGTGGGACACAAGTATGCCTTGCTATACATGGACTCATCAAGATTACCAGAATAAAATACCCGTCCAAACAACCCTTTAATCGGCTCTTTGTAGTACTGCTCGGATCATCAATCTTGTCATCGAACCTTAACACCCTTCGAACAGTCTCAATGGATACTACAACAGGTCTCGTATTAACCTCAGCAGCAATGTGATTCTCAGCTTCCACATATCTTGCCGTATTCCAAAATTGACGAACGATGCTGAACCTCACATCCGGATTAGCAGTAATAGCATAATGAATACGTGAGCGGCGTAGGAATTCCAACATCCCACCAAAAATGTTCTCGTCAGCAGAGTTTGCATCCACAAAGGCACAAACATTGTGTCGTTTGTCATAGGAAGCATGGGAATATCTGGTGCTTGTTGTTGTTGTTGAGGTGCATCAACGGGAGAATCCTGATCCATGTTATCAGCCATTGAACTATATAGACAAACCCGAGAATCAGTAATAGTGAATAATGATAATACTTAAAATTAATATATAATTAAAAGTTTCAAAATTAAACCAATTTATAAAACCTTTTAATTTTAAAAATAATTATAATGTCATTCATTACATATTCTAATTCGTTGTAACAAAATGGTAGTTCGTTAAAATGAAACAACTACTTTGCTATCAGGTAAATATTTAACGAATTAGGCTTAACGAATCACTAATAAACGTTAACTAATTATGGTCTAATTCGTTATAAATAACATAGGAGAATCAGGTTCGTTATAATGCAAGATTCATTATCCTGATTCGTGTGAGATGTATAACGAATTGGACATGAAGTAGTTCCAATTCGCTAAACAATAACGAATGGCCAATAATGCTTAATGGTTGACTAATATGGTCAAGGTCAAAATCACCAAGAACATGAAAAATCAAAATTGCAATTTTGCAATCAATTCCACCATAAACAACGATGGATAACCGAACAAAGGATCACAAGAATCTCGGAAACCCATTGCGATTAGAATGGTATTGAGCTGTAGTACCAAACCATGGTAGAAAACGGTTAAATTAAGGGTTTATATAAAGTATAAAACCCGATAGTAAAATTCAATAATTAACTCAACAAACATTCATCAAAGATGACGTAAATCATCACGTTATGATCGTATATACCTTAGGAATACGAATATATAAGCCAGAGTAACAGTATGTATGAGGAAGGTGAAGAGTGAAAAGTGAGACGAACCGTCTTCACATTCCCCTATATAGTCTGACACAACACATTTTTCAATGTAACGAATCATCTTATTCGTTTGAATTTTGAAATTGTCACACCCTCAAAATCCACTAACGGAGTTTTTACCGTCAGAGGGTGTGAACTAACAGGATCGGAATCATTAGTTATAATCAAACCATAAAACAAAGTTTTAAAACCATGAAAGCGTTTACGAGTAATTAAATGCGGAAGCGTAAAACCATAGAAACCAATGTTGCGTCACGCAGGCGACTTAAAACCCAATGATAACAGTTTAAAATATGTTTGCATAATTAAAAGTGTTTCAAGCAATGCATGATCCTAAACCGCGCGCCCGCCTCGGCTACCTGAGAATAACATACTAAAAGTGTCAACACAGGGTTGGTGAGTTCACGAGTTCAAATAAAATAAAGCGTTAGCGTTTGCGTTTAGCGTTTTGAGTTCAGCGTTTTGCGTTAAGCGTTACCAGATAGTGTTATGTCAATTATATATCTACAGGTAGCTAGCCTATAAAACAAGTATTACTAAGTGTTCGACACCGAAGCTGACTGTTTATCATTTGCCTTGCCACCAGGTCTATCCCGACCATGGTATGTGTTTAGCCAAGATTACACCCACTCGACCTCCAGTCGAGTTTAGCGTTGGGTGGGGTTTGTCAAACCCAGTAGTACTACTCAACAATGACTCGCTATTATCCAATATTAAACGGTTCGATGTGAATGAAGGACTTTAGTTAACGCGTTTGCCACTTAGTCTTTACAAGTGATATATAATTAATACTAACAAAATCTTAAATGCGTTTTTCGGAGTATGTTATCTCCCCCAAGTGAAAAGCGTTTGAAAACAGTTTAGAAGGGGTAAGTGAACTCACTGTTTGCGAAGTATTCCCAAAATAATTCACCAAGATGCCCGCCACAGAAAAACTCTCTCTAGCGTTCTAAAACAACAAAGAGATTTTTCTAAGTGTCGGAATATTATCGAGTCTCTAGACCCGGCACATAATACCTATGCACACAACATGTTTCGTGTTTCGTTTGTGAATCGTGTGTGACTTTAACAAGTGTATTTGTGATACGTTACATGTGTGAGCAATTATTTACGTGTCATGTATTCATAATGTACATCACTAGCAATTACTCCCCGTAAGGGCATTTTGGTCAAAAAACGACAATTAATTAGCAATCATTCCCCTCAAGGGCAATTTGGTCAAAACACGATAATAAATTAGCAATCACGTTGTTTCATGCAACTTTCACAAAATTCAGCAACAAGTTTCTTAACGACAGAATTTCTACTTGAAAAACTAGTCTATCCCACCGATCATAGCATCACAATTAATTTACCAAAAATTATCACAAAAGCATATATGTCCTAGGTTTACAGAACATATTTTATTATATTTTTATTCCACATAGGTTTCTCACAATAATCAAATCATTACAGCAAACTCATAACAGTCAAATTCATGCGCAACAGAATTTTATTTGAAATTCCCGTTAAACGAAAAATCCAATAAATGCAAGACCACTTGGGTTAGGTTTCTAACTCAACAAGTCAACTTTCAGAAGTGGAACCAACCCAATTGGTCTCGTAGTTCATGAGAGATAACATTTACAAAACAACCTAACAGCAGGTCTAACAACTCAGCTTTGCACAACGTTTTTGTAAAATCATAAAAGTTAACTTTTACACGTCCAAAAATTGCAAATGTATATTGTTTAGAAACTAGACTCAACCTAGTTTACGGTAGTATCAATTATCTCAAAAAATTTTCACTTTTACACCCTGTTACAGTCAATCAAACATCAACAACATAATCTGTCCAGAAACTGTTTGCATCCAAACTCAACAATTTAACTATCTATGGACCACAAATCATTCATATAACATTCTAGACACCATAACTACTATCCATGCATATCAATTACACCATACATACATAGTTAGGGTTTTATTTGATCTCAAACTCAAAGACACAACAATTAACATGCAATAATATCAAAACTAGTTATCAAATCATCATCAATACACCATCAAATCAACAACAATCATATGAACACCATACATAGGAAAAATCGGACCTAGGGTTTGTAATTTATACCTTCAAAAGCACCAATACAAGCAATAGGAAGGTAGGAGATGGCTAGAAACGGATATAGGATGCTTCAATTGTGAAAGACAAGATCAAAATCCAAGAGGTATGTGTGTGTGTGTGAACCGATTGTGAGGAGAGGGGGGGGGGGGGTTTGGCCGTCGGTTTTGGGAAGAGGGAGAGGGAGGAGAGGTTAGGGTTTTATAATATTAATAATAATAACATGTTACACTTTAGTCCCTAAACTTCCAAATGTTACATCTCTAGCTTAATTAATTGGGTTCTTGTTTCTTGTTTAGCATTCCACATAACATAATCAAGTGACACATATGTCTAACACATAATTATCACATAATTATTGTTTTGATGTTTTTTGTTTATTCACTAACCGTTTGCGTCAACTCGTTTGCGTTTCGGTGCAATTCCCGAAAGACTACACATGTAGTAAGTGTCAAGCGTCATTTAAACCCTAGTTTAAATGTAATGAGGTGTGCGTTATAGATTCAGTGATCTAAAGTTTGAATTGACGGAGTTGAGTTAACGGAGTTAACCTGAAATTGACGATTGTCACATCATTCCCATGTTAAAGAATTTTCGTCCCGAAAATTTGAGTCAAGTCGTGATGAGTGTCTGAAAAAGTAAGAAAAATTTTCAGTTTGTCATATTATCCCCTAGTAGAAAGAAATTTCATCCCGAAATTTAATTCATACCTCCGGTGATTTCTGACAGTTTGCCGGGTTTCGCGGTTTTCTGTGTTTGGTCAGCCCTTCAAAAAGGTGAGGATACTTTTTCATCATTTGATCCTCGCGTTCCCACGTGAACTCCAGTCCACGTCTCGAGTTCCAACGAACCTAAACAATTGGAATTTTGCTGTGCTTGAGCGTTTTGGTCTCCCAATCCAAAACCTCAACTGGTTCTTCAATGAACCGTAACTGTTCATCAACTTGCAGTTCATCCAAAGGGACTACTTGAGTTTCATCGGATAGGCATTTCTTTAAATTCGATACGTGAAAAACATTGTATACACTGCTGAGTACCGATGGTAAGTCCAGCCGGTACGCCACTGGACCAACGCGTTCCGTTATCCGGTAAGGACCAACATATCGTGGGTTGAGTTTGTTTCGCTTTCCAAATCGAACCACACCTTTCCAAGGTGAGACTTTTAGTAACACTCGATCGTTCACTTGAAATTCGAGAGGTTTTCGGCGCTTGTCGGCGTAACTCTTTTGGCGATCTCGTGCTGCTGCCATGCGATTTCGGATTTGAACAATCTTTTCCGAAGTTTCGAGTACCAGTTCTGGACCAGTGATTTGGCTGTCACCCACCTCTGCCCAGCAGAGTGGTGATCGACACTTCCGTCCGTACAGTGCTTCACACGGCGCTGCTTTAATACTTGAGTGGTAGCTGTTATTATACGAAAACTCTACCAAAGGTAAGTGAGGTTCCCAACTTTTTCCGAAATCCAACACACAGGCACGCAGCATGTCCTCTAAGGTCTGAATAGTTCGTTCACTTTGCCCATCCGTCTGAGGATGGTATGCTGTGTAGTGACTTCCAAAAGTGCGAAGTGAAACGAGAATCTCGATCGGAAATGATTGAGACAGGCACTCCGTGTCTAGACACCACTTCTTTCATGTAGACGCGAGTTAGTCTTTCCATTTTGTCCGATTCCTTAATCGCTAAAAAGTGTGCCGACTTAGTCAACCGGTCAACGATCACCCAGATGGTATCGCATACCATCGGTGTCTTAGGTAATCTCGTGATGAAGTCCATTGAAATGTGTTCCCATTTCCACATTGGAAGTTCCGGTTGTTGTAGGAGGCCAGATGGTTTCAGGTATTCTATTTTGACTCAGGTGCAAGTCAAGCATTTGCTCACGTAGGTGGCAATGTCGGCTTTCATGTTCGGCCACCAGTAAAGTGCCTTTTAGTCATGGTACATCTTATCTGAGCCAGGGTGGATAGAATATCGGGACTTGTGTGCTTCGTCCATCACTAGAGTTCTCAACTCTCCGTATCGTGGAACCAAATCCGGTTCTCAAAATATCGGACCCCGTCCGATTTGGTTTCAAGTTGCTTGTTCATGCCCCGCATGAGTTCTGATGGAAGATTATCATCTTTCAAAGCTTCGAGTTACGCCTCGCGAATTTGATCGGGTAAGTTGGCATGAATCTTGAGTTGCAATGCTCGCACTCGCCTGGGTTTATCAGTTTCTTTCCTGCTGAGAGCGTCGGCCACTACATTGGCCTTGCCAGGGTGGTACTTGATGGCACAATCATAATCCTTAAGCAGCTCGACCCAACGACGCTGTCGCATGTTCAGCTCCTTCTGATCGTAGATATGTTGGAGACTCTTGTGGTCGGTGTAAATGGTAAACTTGGTACCGTACAAGTAATGCCTCCATATCTTAAGGGCAAACACCACAGCTCCGAGTTCCAAATCATGGGTCGTGTAGTTCTTCTCGTGAACCCGTAGTTGTCGAGAGGCATAAGCTATAACTTTCTCGAGTTGCATCAGCACACAACCGAGACCTTGTATCGATGCGTCACAGTGTACCTCAAAATTCTCCGTTCCCTCGGGTAGGGCTAGAATAGGGGCGCTACAGAGTTTGGTTTTCAACAGTTGAAAAGCAGATTCTTGCGCGTCACCCCAATTGTACTTAGTACCTTTGTGAGTCAAAGCGGTGAGGGGTTGAGCAATCTTTGAAAATCCCTCGATGAAACGCCGTAGTAGCCGGCCAGTCCTAGGAATTACCGCACCTCAGTCGGAGTCTTAGGCGCTTCCCAGTTTTTGATGGCCTCTACCTTACCGGGATCGACATGGATACCATTTTCGTTGATCACATGTCCTAAAAAGTGAACCTCGCGAAGCCAAAATTCGCATTTCGAGAGTTTTGCGTACAGTCGTTCCTTCTTCTATAATTCCAGAATTACCCTTAAGTGTTCCTCATGGTCAGCCTTGTCCTTGGAGTAGACCAGGATATCGTCAATAAACACAATCACAAACTTGTCGAGGTACGCCTTGCACACTCGATTCATGAGATCCATAAATACGGCTGGTGTGTTAGTTAGACCAAAAGGCATAACCGAAAACTCGTAGTGACCATACCGTGTTCTGAAAGCCGTCTTTGAAAAATCTTCTTCGCGCACTCTTAGTTGATGGTAACCAGATCGCAGATCGATCTTCGAGTAATAACTCGATCCTTGGATCTGGTCAAACAGATCATCAATTCGGGGTAAAGGATAACGGTTCTTGACCGTCACCTTGTTCAACTCCCGGTAGTCGATGCACATGCGGAAAGTCCCGTCCTTCTTTCTGACAAACAAGACAGGGGCTCCCCATGGCGATGAGCTAGGTCGGATAAAACCCTTATCCAACAAATCTTGCAACTGAGTGGACAGTTCCTGAAGCTCCGCCGGTGCGAGCCGATACGGGGCTCGTGCTATAGGTGCTGCACCGGGTGTCAACTCGATTTGAAATTCGACTTGACGAATAGGAGGGAGTCCAGGCATATCCTCCGGGAAAACTTCCGGAAAATCTCGCACAATCGGTATATCTTCAATTCGCTTCTCCTCCGCGGGTTTCTCAACAATATGCGCCAAAATTGCCGGATGACCCTTTTGTAGATACTTCTGCGCCTTCATGAGGGTAATGACGCTGGTGGTCATGCCGCTTCTCTCGCCTCGGATCGAAATGATCTCGCCGGAAGGGGTAGTAATGTGGACTATCTTGTCGTGACATATAATCTCCGCTCGGTTCTCGGATAACCAGTCCATGTCGACCACGACATCGAAACTACTAAGCGTAAAAGGAATAAGGTCGATATCAAAGACATGACCTGACAGTTTTAACTTACATCCCGCAAGTACATGAGTCGTTACTATAGTCTTACCGTTAGCTAATTCAACAAGAAACTTAGCATCTAACGGGGTTGGGGTTAAGTCTAAGAGTTGGCTAAAGGCTTTCGACACAAAACTCCTATCAGCTCCAGTGTCAAACAATACAGAAGCAAAACAATCGTTCACAGGGAACTTACCAGTCACCACGTACGGATCATTGCGGGCTTGACCTGACCCAATAACAAAAGCTCTTCCTTTACCATTGTTTCCACCACCACTGCCACTTCCATTACCTCCATTGTTGTCGTTCTGTTTCAGCTTTGGGCAGTCCTTCTTAAAATGTCCCTCTTGTCCACACTCAAAACATCCCTTGGTTGTCATGGGTGGTTTAGGAGCACCCTTTGCCGCAAGGTCTCCTCTACATTCCTTTGCCTGGTGACCCATCTTTCCGCATCTCAGACACTTGACACGGTCACACGGGCCAGCATGATGGTAATTACACCTGTTGCACTTCGGATATCTCCCAGCATATCTGCTCGAACCCTGCCCGCTACCGTTGTTATTGTTGTTGTGACCCTGATTGTTGAAGCTCCGAATGGGTTCGGGCTTACGGTAGTGGTGTTGCTGTGGGGGGTTCGAGGATGAGGATCTGGTATTGTCAAACTTTCTCTTTCCGCTGCTCAGGTTGTTGTTACTGCTGTTGCCAGTGTTCGGGTTGTCACGGGCTTTAGTGGTTGAACCCCTAGGTGGTAACGCACCTTGGGTCACTGCTTGATCCGTCAGCTTGTGAGCTAACCGGATCGCTTGTTGTATCGTGGCTGGTCTGGATGACGTCACCATGCCCTGAATCTGCGGTGCTAACCATCAATATACATTTCAATCCTCTTACTCGGAGGGTCTACCATCCGCGGACACATCACAGCTAACTCGTGAGAATGGGTAGTGTAGGCTTCGATTTCCGAACCCACCATCTTCAATGACCAAAATTCTGACTCCAACTTTGCAATTTCCTCTCTTGGACAGTACTCTTCTCGCATCATGTTTTTGAACTCCTCCCAGTTCATCGCGTTAGCTAGTTCCAATCCAAGAATCTGTACGTTCGAATTCCACCAGGTGAGGGCAGAATCTTCAAGTGTTCCAGCAGCAAATTTGACCCTACTGGCAGGGGGATAATTACACATCTCAAATGCCGACTCGGCCTTCTCAGCCCAACGCAGGAAGCCTATAGCTCCCTCAGTGCCCTTAAACGTACTGGGCTTGCAGTCAAGGTAATTCTTGAAGGTACACGTTTCAATTGGACCTCCAGCCTGGTTCTGTACATGTGCGGCTAGAGCGGCCGCCGCATGGTCGTTCAGCAGAGTTTGGAGTTCTGCTGTAGTCAAGTTGATGTTACCACGTCCGTGTCCAGCGTTTCTTCCTGCCATTTCCTAGAATCACAGTATAAAATGTTAAACATGAATTTTTCTTTCATATGCAACACACCATACACGTAATAAAAAGATAGGTAAGAAAGAAATAAGAAGCAAACATCACATCACAACCATATATTTATCCAAATAATAATTCATGATTAAAACCATTGTATTCGCTACAAAGTATTTCCAATCAATTCTTAAAATCATAGAAAATAATAGTTCGGATGGAGACAACCCCTCCATCTAGGTGTCATCATCACTAGATGTCATCATCTGAGGACACCTCTGAGTGTGCCTCCTCCTCAGCCGGTTCTTCCTCCGGTTCTTCTTTAGGTTCCTCCTCGGGATCTTCCTCGGGATCCTCCTCAGGCTCCTCTTCGGGATCTTCTTCAGGTTCCTCTTCAGGCTCTGCCTCAGGTTCGGCTGCGTTCTGAGCAATTTGCATTTGTAAGACATCGCAACGCTCTAAAGCTATCTCGGTTTGGGTCCTTGCTACTTGAAGTTGCTCTTGCAAGTCTATCATCTCAGCTTGCATCTTTCTCATAATCTTCATCTGTTGATCACTAGCCTCTTGCATTTCCTTCATGGCCGCTGTCATGTGGGCAATTTCCTCCTTAGTTTCCGTTCCTTCCTTTAACAGTCCGGAAACATTAGCTCTCGTATAGCGCATGTAACCCACGTCACGCTCCAAGCATGAAACAACAGCTGCGAGAACTCGCTCTACAGGTTCGGTTATGGGTGGTAGGGTGTTGGGGTAAGCAGGATGGTTCGGGGGTGGTAATGGGGGAACTTGTTCACGATAGATCATACGTCTGATCATATTAGGGTACCAATCCCAGCTAAATTCGTTTTCGTACATGCCTCCGGATAAGCGATACCTCTTCGGTGCGGGAGCTTCGAGTTCCGGGACTACTCGGGGTGGCGATTAGGTAGGTAACTGCGGTTCCTTCCCGTGGGCATGAGTCATCGGATCGGATGATGATGAGGGTGGCGTCGACATCCCTACAGGTAAGCCGTGTATGCGCGCGTATGAGTGAAAGAGGTAAAGAGATAAGATTACAAAGACTACACAAACATATGCAGTACGTATCATTATAACTAATGGGTCATCGCGGTTATAGTCTAGTATGCATGCAGCTTCTAGTTCGCTATAACCAATGGCTCTGATACCAATCTGTCACACCCTCAAAATCCACTAACGGAGTTTTACCGTCAGAGGGTGTGAACTAACAGGATCGGAATCATTAGTTATAGTCAAACCATAAAACAAAGTTTTAAAACCATGAAAACGTTTACGAGTAATTAAATGCGGAAGCGTAAAACCATAGAAACCAATGTTGCGTCACGCAGGACGACTTAAAACCCAATGATAACAGTTTAAAATAAGTTTGCATAATTAAAAGTGTTTCAAGCAATGCATGATCTTAAACCGCGCGCCCGCCTCGGCTACCTGAGAATAACATACTAAAAGTGTTAACACAGGGTTGGTGAGTTCACGAGTTCAAATAAAATAAAGCGTTAGCATTTGCGTTCAGCGTTTTGCGTTCAGCGTTTTGCGTTAAGCGTTACCAGATAGTGTTATGTCAATTATATATCTACAGGTAGCTAGCCTATAAAACAAGTATTACTAAGTGTTCGACACCGAAGCTGACTGTTTATCATTTGCCTTGCCACCAGGTCTATCCTGACCATGGTATTTGTTTAGCCAAGATTACACCCACTCGACCTCCAGTCGAGTTTAGCGTTGGGTGGGGTTTGTCAAACCCAGTAGTACTACTCAACAATGACTCGCTATTATCCAATATTAAACGGTTCGATGTGAATGAAGGACTTTAGTTAACGCGTTTACCACTTAGTCTTTACAAGTGATATATAATTTATACAAACAAAATCTTAAATGCGTTTTTCGGAGTATGTTATCTCCCCCAAGTGAAAAGCGTTTGAAAACAGTTTAGTAGGGGTAAGTGAACTCACTGTTTGCGAAGTATTCCCAAAATAATTCACCAAGATGCGCGTCACAGAAAAACTCTCTCTAGCGTTCTAAAACAAAAAAGAGATTTTTCTAAGTGTCGGAATATTATCGAGTCTCTAGACCCGGCACATAATACCTATGCACACAACATGTTTCGTGTTTCGTTTGTGAATCGTGTGTGACTTTAACAAGTGTATTTGTGATACGTTACATGTGTGAGCAATTATTTACGTGTCATGTATTCATAATGTACATCACTAGCAATTACTCCCCGTAAGGGCATTTTGGTCAAAAAACGACAATTAATTAGCAATCATTCCCCTCAAGGGCAATTTGGTCAAAACACGATAATAAATTAGCAATCACGTTGTTTCATGCAACTTTCACAAAATTCAGCAACTAGTTTCTTAACGACAGAATTTCTACTTGAAAAACTAGTCTATCCCACCGATCATAGCATCACAATTAATTTACCAAAAATCATCAAAAAAGCATATATCTCCTAGGTTTCCTGAACATATTTTATTATATTTTTATTCTACATAGGTTTCTCACAATAATCAAATCATTACAGCAAACTCATAACAGTCAAATTCATGCGCAACAGAATGTTATTTGAAATTCCCGTTAAAGGAAATATCCAATAAATGCAAGACCACTTGGGTTAGGTTCCTAACTCAACAAGTCAACTTTCAGAAGTGAAACCAACCCAATTGGTCTTGTAGTTCATGAGATATAACATTTACAAAACAACCTAACAGCAGGTCTAACAACTCAGCTTTGCACAACGTTTTTGTAAAATCATAAAAGTTAACTTTTACACGTCCAAAAATTGCAAATTTATATTCTTTAGAAACTAGACTCAACCTAGTTTACAGTAGTATCAATTATCGCAAACAATTTTCACTTTTATACCCCGTTACAGTCAATCAAACATCAACAACATAATCTGTCCAGAAACTGTTTGCATCCAAACTCAACAATTTAACTATCTATGGACCACAAATCATTCATATAACATTCTAGAC
>NW_027502419.1:0-57917 GCF_021521415.1 Bidens hawaiensis | reverse complement strand
ATCTCCATTCTAATTCCAGGTTTGCTCTATCCCTAGGAACTTCTTTTTCACCATTAAATCGTTTATTAGACACAAAGAGATGTCATAAACATGTTAGGATTTGAGTTTTGATGATAAAAATTTGACTGACAGATTCGTACTCGTTTATTATTTGGCCTGTAACTCGATGATAAGTTTTGTGTTTGCGCACTGAAATAGCTGCACGTACCTTTCTGTATTAGACGAAAGTTATTATGATTTTGGGTGTAGTGGAAAAATATAACAAAATATTTTTTAGAAACCCAAGACATTATGCAACTTCCGGTAAAAATTTCATAATTTATATCATTAATTTTCCAATGTAATTAAATACATCTTTGCATGCTAAAATCTGCATATTAGACTCGTTATTGATTGATTCTTTTGATTTAGGTTAAAATCGGTGGCTACCCAATTAAGTTATTTTAGGGGGGCTGTTTTGACCAAATTTTTTATTCTAATAGCTTCCTAGATATGTCACATACTTCATACTAAAATATCTGGCCAGTGGATTTGCTTTGACGGGTCAATCGTAAAATAGTTCGAAAACTAGGATTTCGGTCGTTTAAATTGTTAATTGTTGTGTTTCGCGTACCAAATCAGTTTGTGTATTGTTAATATGATTAACGGACTGTTTGAAACATTAGTTTTTAATAAAACGCGGATGAATTGGTTGGTGGTTGCTCAAACGGTTCGGTAGAGCACGAATTCTCGCTTTAAACGGTAATTCGTGCGTTGTACAAGGGGATTGCCGACTCGTTCAGATTGTGTAGTGTCTTGGTGAATTATTGGCTATAATAAATTTATATTTTACCTTAACAGGCCTGATTTGGTTGGTAATTACTTAAACAACTCGTTAACGCGCGAATTCGACACAATTAACGTAAACCGGGTGTAGTTCGTAAACCCTTTTTTCCCCCGGTTTTACTTAAGGGTAGTTTTGGTAAATCAAAGACCTCGGGGGCTGATTTAAATGATATTTCCTAGGGTGAGGTTTCGGGGTCAATTAAATTATGTTAGGACGTCCCCGTAAAATAAACGAGTCGGCTCAGGTTAATTAGTAATTGTTGTGTGCAACCCGACAGCCTTTTGATTTGTTGAACTGCTCAGAGATTCTCTCTAGCTCATTGGTACTTGTGTAACTTGTGTTAGGTAAGTTCATGATGCCCCTTTTTAATCTTTTTATGTTTTGGGCTAGCATACACACCCTATTACAGTTTTACCCGATTTTACTCGTTTTAAACTATTTGGATGGTATTACATAGCCTTATTCGTATTTGTGCATTTATGAAACTATGTGTAAATTGTATTCTATGCCTTAGGATATTTTAGACTCGTTTATGTTCATACATTCCTTAAGGTTATATATATTACCTATGGTCTAGGCTCAAGGATACTGTTATGCTAGTATTAATTCCTAGATTATCCATTATTTATGGATTACACGTGATGATATTGCTTGGTTGATTTAATCGATTAAGATGTTTGTAAGTGTGTATTTGATTGTGTATTCTTTCGATAAACTGTAACTGGGTCAAATTTATTACTCGGGGAGGACCCGAGGTAGGAGGCCTGTGTTGCACGTTTATGTCCTGGCGGGTTAAATATATTACTTGAGTTCTTGACTTCGTGTCTCGTGACTTGGGGGTGAGGAGGCCCGCCGTCCTGCTAAATCATGATTGGGTCAAATATATTACTTGGGGATGATCCGGGGTGAGGAGTCCAAATATATTACTTGGAGAAGACCCGGGGTGAGGAGGCTCTTGTTACGTGATTTTGTTTTGTTAAACCGTGACCAAGTCAAATATATTACTCAAGGAAGACTCGAGGTGAGGAGGCCCGTGTTACGTGATTTTGTTTTATTAAGCCATGACCGAGTCAAATATATTACTTGAGGAAGACCCGGGGTGAGGAGGCTCGTGTTATGTGATTTTGTTTTGTTAAATCACGACCGGGTCAAATATATTACTCGAGTAAGACTCGGGGGTGAGGAGGCCTGTGTTGCGTGTTTGACCAAGGAAAAGTATTTAGTTTTTTACTTATGATTTTCTCCAAAATTTTATATTTATTAATTTTAATTGACTTATGGATGTCACTTATAAAAACATGAACTCACTCCGCTTTAGCTAACTTTTGTGTGTATGTCAGATTGATTTTCAAGTTGAGAAGTATGGAACTACCACTTAGACGTGCTCGATACTACTCAGAAGGTTGAAGGCATATCTAGTCGGAGAATTCATAACGCAATCTGTTTCTTTGATTTATTACTACCATACGTATTCAAACTTTGGACTTTGGGCATATTTCCTGGTTTTGTGATTTGGTACTTGTTTGTTTATTTTCCGCTGCATGTCACTTTAGGAGTATTTTTAAATAAATCGAAATTGTTTGACTTTTTATTTTTGAGAATTTTTGATATGATGATCAGCTGTAGGACTCCCGGGATTGGGGGTCATAAAAGTTGGTATCAGAGCCAAGGTTCGAGGGATCCGGGCATCATTTGATGCCTAGACTCGAACTGTTAAGGGAAGGACTAGAATGCAAACCGCGGGTAGCTGTACGTCAAGAGGTATCCTTTTTGTTTCATAAGTATTATGTTTACTTTGGTGTGCATAAACTGTTAAGTGTTAGATAGGATGCTAATATGGTTAGGAACAACGGATGCTTAAGACGCGTGGGTAAAGTAAACGAATAAAAACACTTGAACAATGTTATTAGCAGTTTACCATTACCTTCCATGTTCTAAATGCTACGTGTGCTTGACTGTGTTAGGGTTCTGTCTTTGTAGGGATAGGATATGGCTAATACTCGTGTTAATAACGTTAAAGTTCCTCTCATTCATTAAATTCTCCCTTCTATTTCCCATCCTATCGAAGGTTTTTATGTGTAATTGTTAGCTAAGACATAGCATGCTATCACCCCAGATTTCCTTTTTTACTTGTCAAGCTACAGGCTTCGGTCCTGTTTGACTCGGGTACCAGTAAGAGTTTTGCCTCTACTGTCCTCTTGTGTTATTAGATGATTAGGTTTCGTCTCTATCCGCGTCCGTTCCTATCGCAACGGGATTCGGGAACGAATCCCATTGTAAGGAGGGTGGACTTGTAACACCCGGAAATTTTCCTTTAATCGGCCTAAGCATTTACAAATGTTTGTTTAATAAGTGGGATTTGACCTTTGAGGTTGAGGGTCTCTTGTGGTCATTCTAATAGTCCATTTAGTTATGTTTGGGAACAAGTCATCACATTTGCAAAGAAAAGGACCTAAATTGTAATTTCTCAATTGTTGATCAGACTTAAGAACCCACCCCCATAACGAATTATTTTACATTCCAGCCATTACCAAGCCATCTCCATCTAATTACAGGTTTGTTCCATCCCTAGGAACTTCCTTTTCACCATTAAATCGTTTATTGGAACCTAGAGATGTCATAAACATGTTAGGGTTTGAGTTTTGATGATAACAGTTCGCTGATAGATTCATACTCGTTTATTGTTTCGTCTGTAACTCGATGATAATTGATTGTTTTTATCGATTCTTCTTCCTATGATGTTCTACTTTGAGTCTAGTTAACAGAAAGGTATAATTTGTAATTTTTGAACGAGATTTTTATGATTTTTAAAAACATGTGTCAAAGCTGATGCGGAGAGTCAGATTTTGGTATGTCTTCCCGACATCATAACTTTTTTATGACATGTCCAAATTGGTTGGTTGCACTTCTGAAACTTCACATTTAGAGTTAAGATTCCAACCCAAGTGGAATAGTTTAATTTGGTTTGGTATTAATTTTTAAACAAGTAAAACCCTTTTGTTGCATACTAAAATAGCTGCACGTACCATTCTGTGTTGGACGAATTTTTATGATTTTTGGGTGCACTGGAAAAATATAACAAAACTATTTTTAGAAACCTACGACAATTATTCAACTATGGTAAAAATTTCATAATTTATTTCTATGATTTACCTATGTAATAAAATACATCTTTGCATGCTAAAATCTGCATATTAGACTCGTTATTGATCGATTCTTTCGGTTTAGGTTAAAATCGGTGGTTGCCCAATTAAGTTATTTCCAGGGTTGTTTTGACCAAAGTTTTAGTTCTAATAGCTTCCTAGGTATGTCACATACTTCATACTAAAATATCTTGGCAAATGGATTTGATTTCACGGGTCATTCGTTAATAGTTTGAAAACTATGATTTCGGTCGTTTAAAATGTTAATTGATGTGTTTCGTATGTTGTTTGAGGGGATTAGCAACCAAATCATTTTGTATATTGTTAATATGATTAACAGGCTGTGTGAAACATTAATTTTTAATAAAACGGGGCTGAATTGGTTGGTAGTTGCTCAAACGGTTCGGTAAGAACGCGGATTCTCACTTAAAAGGTAATTCGTGCGTTGTACAAGGGGATTGCAGACCCGTTCAGCTCCTGTAGTGTCATGGGGAATTATTGGCTGTAATAAATTTATATTTTACCTTAACGGGCATGATTTGGTTGGAAATTACTTAAAAGGCTCGTTAACGCATGAATTCGACACAATTAACGTAAACCGGGTGTAGTTCGTAAACCCTTTTTTCCCCGGTTTTACTTAAGGGTAGTTTTGGTAAATCAAAGACCTCGGGGGCTGATTTAAATGATATTTCCTAGGGTGAGGTTTCGGGGTCAATTAAATTATGTTAGGACGTCCCGTAAAATAATCGAGTCGGCTCAGGTTAATTAGTAATTGTTGTGTGCAACCCGACAGCCTTTTGATTTGTTGAACTGCTCAGAGATTCTCTCTAGCTCATTGGTACTTGTGTAACTTGTGTTAGGTAAGTTCATGATGCCCCTTTTTTAATCTTTTTATGTTTGGGCTAGCATACACACCCTATTACAGGTTTTACCCAATTTTACTCGTTTAAACTATTTGGATGGTATTACATAGCCTTATTTCGTATTTGTGCATTTATGAAACTATGTGTAAATTGTTATTCTATGCCTTAGGATATTTTAGACTCGTTTATGTTCATACATTCCTTAAGGTTATATATATTAACTTATGGTCTAGGCTCAAGGATACTGTTATGCTAGTATTAATTCCTAGATTTATCCATTATTTATGGATTACACGTGATGATATTGCTTGGTTGATTAATTGATTAAGATGTTTGTTAGTGTGTATTTGGATGGTGTATCTTTTGATAAACTATTACCGTGTCAAATATATTACTCGGGTGAGGACCCGAGGTGAGATAGGCCTGTGTTGCATGTTTATGTACCGTCGAGTTAAATATATTACTTGAGTCCTTGACTTCGTGTCTCGTGACTTGGGGGTGAGGAGGCCCGCCGTCCTGCTAAACCGTGATCAAGCCAAATATATTACTTGAGGAAGACCCGGGGTGAGGAGTCCCGTATCACGTGTTTGGGTTTGTTAAACCGTGGACCGAGTCAAATATATTACTTGGGGAAGACCCGGGGAGGGGGGGAGACTCGTGGTTACGTGATTTTGTTTTGTTTAAACCATGGCCGAGTCAAATATATGACTTGGGGGAAGACCCGGGGGTGAGGAGGCTCGGTGTTCCGTGATTTTGTTTTGTTAAACCGCGTCCAGGCCAAATATATTACTCGAGGAAGACTCGGGGTGAGGAGGCCGATGTTGTTGTGTTTTGACCTAGGAAAAGTATTTATTTATTTACTTATGATTTTCTCCAAAATTTTTATATTTATTAATTTCAATTGGCTTATGGATGTCACTTATAAAAAACAAGAACTCATTCAAATTTAGCTGACTTTTGTGTGTGTATGTTAGATTGATTTTCAGGTTGAGAAGTAGGGAACTACCGCTTGGACATACTCGAGACTACTCAGACGGTTGAAGGAATATATAGTCGTAGAATTATAACGCCACTGTTTCTTTTCATTTATTACTATACGTATTTAAACTTTGGATTTTGGGCATATTTCCCAGTATTTTGGGTGTTTGGTGGTACTTGTTTGTTTATTTTACGCTGCATGTCACTCTAGGCGTATTTTTTAAATAAATCAATAATCTGTTTATGACTTTTTATTTTTGAGAATTTTGGATTTATGATGACCAACTGAAGGACTCCCGGGGATTCGGGGGGTCTTACAAAAACTGTTGTTAAAGTCAACAAAAGCCAAAATTTGGTCAGACTCGAATATACAATGGGATTGTTTGGATACTAAGAGTTCTAGGTACCATCACATACTTATTTACGCATATGTATACTTTAGGATACATGTAGAGGACTGTTTACATTAGCTTTTGACTTTACTTAATTAGCACGCATTCTAGATGAATTTCACGACCCCCTCTCTTTTACCAGACTTTCTCCTTTTTGGGGGAGGTAAGCGTGTACAAACATTTTGGATATACTAAGACCGTTTTATATCATGGTTACTTAGTGAAATTACCAAGTGAAAGTCCTCACACACGTCGGACTGTTAACTAAGGTTAACTAGCGAGGGCAATAATAAGTAGTACTATTGGGTTTGACAAACCCCGCCTGCACTAAAACTCGACTGGAAGTCGGATGGGTGTAACATTGACCTAAACACACTGCCAAGTTCTGGTAATTTTTGCGGGAGGCACACAAGGGAAACACACGTTAGCTTCGGACGCGATAGACTCCCCCCCCCCCCCCGCCCAACTATTATTTCATGATATCTAGGGTATTTAGCTAGTCATAAAACTTTGCTTTATTTATCTGCACATTTTGAGAACTTGTTTTTAGAAACAAACCTGTGACATTCGTGATAAAACGAGGTATACATTAACTATTACGTAATGAGTCAACTTTAACCGAACGATACTATTAATGACTCAGATATATCGGGGGGGCCATCTATAAGTGATATATGTATAATAGTAACTAACATATCGATATTATGGCCCTGACATATAGAAAAACAGTTAAACCGAAAGATTTTCGATTAACAATACACTATGATATTAATGCAAATGCTAGTACCCAAACAAGCATTGAATCATCCATCAAGCCAAAAAAGACTTACGAAATACTTATTTCTGATGTTTTAAGCAACTTGTAAAAATATTTGAATTTTTACAACCAAATGGTATGTTTCTCTTAATTTGAAAAAATTAGCGAAAAAAAGCTCGTTTTTGCGTTGTTATCGCACTTGAACCATTTTTTATAGCCAAAAACCAAACCAAAACTTAAAACGGACACAAGATTTGATCATATATGCAAAACGAGGAAAAAGAAGGAAAACCGGGCTAAGCCCCCCTATTTCTGATCGGAATGAAGAGGGTCCCCACCCCCTTTGTTTCCTTCTAATTTGAGCTAGCCTAATCTCTCATATTCCAAAATATCTTCATTCCATCCCTTCTCTTGCCTCTCTCTAGTTCTTTCTACATAAAATTTGAGGTATGAACTTGTTTTTGAATGTTTTTAACCATGTTTTAATCAATGATTATGGTATGATTAAGAAAAACCGTGATTAACCATGAAAAACCATTAAAACAAGTACAAAAATAGGTTTTGATGCTAACCATATGTACTAAGCAGAATCAAACACTTTTTTATATGAAGAACACGGATTAGGAGGTTTTATATCGCGTTTTTACGGTTTAAAAACTCGATTTGGAATCCTAACCGAAACCATATGTTACAAGGCTTGTTTATTGATGTTCTATACTTGGTTTTTATGTGCATGGTCTGTATATATATTAGCTAGCCAACCAAAAAATGGGAAACACAAGAAAAGGGCTTAACAGATCAAAAATCGCAAAGGTACTAACCGAAACACTCGTTTAGGGGCTGTTTGAGTCTAGACTGTGATGTGCTTATTCTTAGCCTATAAAAATTTGCTGGGACATCAATTGCTATATGAATGAATCCCTGTCCAAATTTGGGAATTTATCAATTAAAAATAACTCTTAAAATGAATTTTTTTAAAATCAATAAATAAGTAAATATTTTCTAAAATATTTTTATAAAAATCTACACTTATTAATTAGTAAGTGTATAAATTTTCATAAATTAAAACGTTTGGATAAAAATTTGTGCTAATTTTAAAGTTAAACAAATATAATTTTGATAAAAAAAACAACAACGTTCTGATAACGAACTTGCTGGGATATCTTTCACACCCTCAAATTTCAACTAAGGGGGTTTTACCGCGAGGCGCATGACATACCAGAATCTAGCCACTTGTCATACTGAACAATCATTTAAAAATAAAATATATCATTTATTATTTCTCATTAAATGGGACAATACATTTACAGAATAAAATGCATTTGCGAAAGCGTAAAGGTAAACATTTTAAAAACAAAGTGTTAAGTGCTCAAACATGTACAACCCATCCAAGTGAAACCATATAAGACATGTATCCATTGTAAGACCCGCGAACCCCGGGAATCCTACAGTTGGAATTCATACAAAATACTTAAAAAAAATACCTAAACACAAAAACAGTTCATACCATTAGTCACCGTGTCCTCCCTTTTGCACTTACTGACCCTCAATACGGCTTCCATCTCTCTAACCCACTGATGAGTTGTTAATGCATCTTTAGTACCATCAAAAGCGAGAGGGTCGCACTTCTTGAAATCTGCATACGGTAGATGTAAGGTACTTGACAGAATTTTAACACGGTCAAGTACAAATGGCATTTAGAACATGTAAGGTAAGAGTAAACAGCTAATGACGTTGATCAGGTGTAATTAGTCGTTTACTTTACCCGCCCGTCCTAATCACCCCCTGCACCTAGCCATATTAGCATTCTATCTAACACTTAAACAATTAATCACATACTGGAACTTTAAAATTCAAAGGAACGACTAACAATTAAAGTTCGAGTCCAAGCATTCGAGGATACTCGCATCCCTCGAACCATGGCTCTGATACCAACTTGTAAGACCCCGAATCCCGGGAATCCTACAATTGGAATTCATACAAAATACTTTAAAAAAAACTTAAACACAAAAACAGTTCATTCCATTAGGCAAACCAATTCAGCGGAAAATCATAATTATTTAAAAACAAGTTCCCAAAACCAAGGAATTATGCCCAAAACAAAACTTCAATGTATTTAACAAAACTTTAAAAGAAAAGTGTTCATCATTAAAACTTCCGACTAAGTATGCCCTCCACCGTCCAAGTAGCCTCGTGCACGTCCAAGCGGAAACGCATCCTCCTCCTAACCAGAAACTCACACTAACATGCACACAAAAGTCAGCATGAGCTGAGTGAGTTCAAGTTTTAATAATTGACATCTAAAATAATAATAGTCATAATCATTCCAAGAGTTTTAAAACTAAAACGGGATACAATAGTTAGGCCATCATCAATAATAAGTAATCATACTCATATATATATATATATACACGTCCATATAATTATATCCCTAAAGATATCATCCAAGTAAACATCAGGGTCGAGCACACGTACAACCCAAACACGTAATATCCAAGTAATAACATCAGGGTCGAGCACACGTACAACACAAACACGTATCATCTCATCCGATGGTGATCATGCCACACGAACCTCCCACCCCCCCCCCCCCCACGGGCTTTTCAGGGCCCGCCACAGGGTTTAAGAACCTGAGTAGAATAGTTTGGCCCGGCCAAGATCACCATCCATCCGTAAGCAAACACAAAGTAGGCATACGCAAACATCCTTAGTAGATAACGACTAATTAACATCGCCAATTACTGGCCATACAATAATACATGTATAATCATACGTACAAACATACATAAATATCATCCCAAGGCATATTCTATACAAATAAGCCTTTATATATATATGTGTGTGTGTGTATATATATATATCATCCCAGACATGCCATCATGAAAGTAAGCCTATGGTCATAAAGTAACACATGCATACACATTCATAAATATCATCTTATGACATACTACAATACGAGTAAGTCTACATCCTTGAGTCTAGACCATAAGTAATGTCTATAACATTATAAAATATCTTACCATAAACGAGCCTCAAATATTCTAAGGCACAGAGTATAATTCACCTATACTTTCATGAATCCCACAAACACAAGTAAGGCCATATAAAACGATCCAATTAGTTTAAACAAGTATAGTCGGATAAAATTGTAATATGGTGTGCATGCTAGCCCAAAACGTAAAAAGAGTAAAAAGGGGCATCATCAACTCACCTGACACAAGGCACGAGTTCACCACGAGCCAGAGAACTCCTAAGTATCCCAACAACTCAAACACCTGTCGGTTTACACACAATCATCACTAATGATATCGAAAGGACTCGTTTATCCTACGAGACATTCTAACATGGTTCGAGTTACCTAATGCCTCGACCCCATCAAACCCAATCATAACAGCCCCCGGGGCCTTACATTCACTAACACGACCCTTAGATCCTCCCGGGAATAAAGAATTCCAAAAATACCCCCGGAAGCACTAGGTGATACTATCACGCGCGTTTAAGAGTCGTTTAGGGAATTAACATCCAACTCAGCCCCGTGTGGACCCAATATGACAAATTCACAGCCAACAAGTCCACACGACGCTACACTAGTCGAATGGATCGGTAATTCGCAAGTACAATGCGCTAACTATTCAATAAACGCGAATAAGCGTTGGACCGACCCATTTGAGCAACCGACAACCAATTCAGCCCCATAACTTATAAAAATGATTTTTCAATAGCCCGTACATCAAACCGAGTTCACCCGAGCTGAATTGGTCATTAATCACGTCAACCCTCGCATTAAACGCAACAATCTACCATTATAGTCAACCGAAAACAATCTTTCAAACTACAACTAGTTGATCAATCTAACTAACACCAATGGACATGATTTTTAAGTATGTTATATGCATACCTAGGAAGATTGTGGTGCAAAAAACTCAGCCTAAACAGCCTCGAAACTACCCAATTGGACAGCCATTGGAGTTAAAGCTCGGTTTCCAATCCTTTCCAGATTCAGTTGGGCTCACCATCTCTCTTTGTTCTTATAATGTACCTGCCAGGGTAACCACCGCATGGAAAGAGCTCATGCCGGTGGTCACCACACCCCTACGAACATCTACCGGAGACCTTTTACGTACTTTTTGATTCTTTTACTTTCAAGTGTAACTAGGTCGGGACATAAACGAGCCATTTGGTTGAATTTTGTAGTATACTCTCGATGTGACATATCACCCGCTTCTAAAGCTAAGAAATCCTGCTCAATCTTATCTAATTCATGCAGAGGGCAAAAATGATCGATAACCAACTGCTTCAACTCTTCCCAAGCCATCCTCCTAATAGAACGATCACCCATAGCCTGAGCTAGATTATCCCACCAACACAGCGCCTCGGAACGAAACGGGGCAGTTGCATAAGTCACCGTGTCCTCCCTTTTGCACTTACTGACCCTCAATACGGCTTCCATCTCTCTAACCCACTGATGAGCTGTCAATGCATCTTTAGTACCATCAAAAGCGAGAGGGTCGCACTTCTTGAAATCCGCATACGGTAGATGTAAGGTACTTGACAGAATTTTAACACGGTCAAGTACAAATGGCATTTAGAACATGTAAGGTAAGAGTAAACAGCTAATGACGTTGATCAGGTGTAATTAGTCGTTTACTTTACCCGCCCGTCCTAATCACCCCCTGCACCTAGCCATATTAGCATTCTATCTAACACTTAAACAATTAATCACATACTGGAACTTTAAAATTCAAAGGAACGACTAACAATTAAAGTTCGAGTCCAAGCATTCGAGGATACTCGCATCAACCCAAGTTCACCCGAGCTGAATTGGTCGTTAATCACATCAACCCTCGCGTTAAACGCAACAATCTACCATTTTAGTCAACCGAAAACAATCTTTCAAACTACAACTAGTTGACCAATCTAACTAACACCAATGGACATGATTTTTAAGTATGTTATATGGACCATACCTAGGAAGATTGTGGTGCAAAAACCTCTGCCGAAACAGCCCTGAAACTGCCCAATCGGACAGCCATCCGGTACTCCTAAAACAATCGTTTTTCGACCAATAAACGAGCTATAAGGATGAATTAGGGTGAAAAAAGGTTGTAGCAATTTAGTACCGACTTGGAATTGGACTTCTAGAGGCCGGATGATGGCTGATTGCACGCAAAACGAGAGGGAGGCTGTGAGGTGCGCCGATCGGACCAAGCATAGGGTTAGGGTTTATTATTATTATTTTCTTTTGTATAATATAATAACAATAATACATTCTAGTCCCTCTACTTTATCGATGGGTGAACTTGTAAGAAAAGTTAAGTATGACAAGCTTACGAGGGTGGCAAGGAGCTCCCGGGAGAATGCCGGGTCAAGCCCGAAAGGTGCACACAACACTACAAGGTTAAACCTTTTATCGGAAATTAACGGACGTTACATCCATGCTATAATGCGACTCCAACAAATGCAAGCAAGTGCTCCTTGGCATACCTAGCAATCTGGGCAGGTATAAATACTCAAGGGTCAACACGAGGTTAGTGAATTCATAAGTTTTAGTAAAAAGTAGTATATATACTATGCGTAGCATAAGTAGTGTATGCATAAGTAGATTTAGCACTTTTCAAATATACCATGGTAGCTAACCTATTTACAAGCTACTAGACGTCTGAACCAAAGCTGACTATCTGTTTGCCTTCTTACCAGGTCTATGACAAAACACTTGCGATGTATGTTAGGACAATTTACACCCGTACGACCTCCAGTCGAGTTATAGCAGGTGGGGTTTGTCAAACACAGTAGTACTACTTAAATTTTCCTGCGATCCCATCCTAACGGTTCAAGGTATGTAAGGACTTTAAGTGATGTGAGGGCATCTAGTATACACTTGTGATATATAAGAAACTACATAAATCCAAAATAAGTCGCTGCGTTTTTCTCCAGAAACCAGTATGTAAGTATGTCTGTGTTTTCAATCCAGAAAACAAGTATAGGCAACTGTTTTGTGTTTTCAATCCAGAAAACAAGTATACGAAAATAGTTTTATGTTTTCAATCCAGAAAACAAGTTGGAAAAAGCATGAACTCACCTGGTGTCACGTGTAATATACTTTCCTCAAAATCCAAAAGAATGCACATGACTCGTTAACTGCTACTTAGTACAAGTGTTTAAATTATGAGAGCGTGTTCAACAACACATGACCTTAGAACCACGTACGGACTCACACACAAACACAACTTGACCTGACGACTCTTTGTGATTTCAATAAATGTTGGTAGTTCTAAGTTGTTCTAACATGCATCCTATGTCAGTCACACCATGATAAAAACATCAAGCAATTGTCATATAATTCAAATTCTAATCAAGCAGCTTACAAGACAGATTATAGCATCTACAAAAGGATTTTATTAACTAATCACAACATAGAAATAAAATCCCAAAAACTTATCACAGTAGAATATATGAATTAGGTTCTTAGAAAATTTTTATTATATTTTTCTCATGGATAAAATATTCACAATAAATCAAACATTGTAGATGGTACAAAAAGTTCAGCAAATTGTGCAATAAAAAGTAGTTTCATGGTTCTCTCAAAGAACTTATCCAAATTGTGCAAGGCCAATTGGGTTACCTTCTAAACTCATAATACAAAGTTGCAAGGCCAATGGTGTCGCATAGACATACCAGAATGTAACTCCTCAAATCAACTTTGACCTATGTTTTTGTAAAATCATAAAAACTATTCAATACTCGTCCAAAAATTGCAAAATTTACCTTTCTAGAAACTAGACTCAGAGTACTATATTCTAGAATCAATAATCGATCAATAATCATTGTTTAACATCAATTTAAAAACAAATCAATAAACAAGAACGAATTATCAACAAACTGTTATTATCAAAACTCAAACTCTAACATGTTTATGTCATCTCTTGGGTTCTAATTCATCAATCAACATCATAATCATCAAAATTACAGAGATTGAACACCTAGGGTTTATCAAGAACTCATCAAAACATGAAATTGATACATGAAACTTACCAATTAATATTTAGAATGGTGAGAATTACTCAAGAACACCACCAATTGCAATAATCAGGATTGAATTGAAGGGTTTGTGATTGTGAAGTGTGTGAGGTCGTGGAAGAGAGGGAGACATCAGATGTCAATGGTTTGGGATGGGATTAGGGCTGGGTTTTTTTTTTATTAATATTATATTAATCAATAGTTACAAGAATAGTCCCTTTTAGAACAGTTTTGACACAAACGAACCTTTTTAACATCGAACCGAATTATAATGAATCGTTTTGCTAACATAATAATCTGCGTCTATAAAATAAAGCCTCGTTATTTCGAAAAATATTATTCCCATAAAAGCTGAAATCGTATAAGTTACACGCAATTGATCAAAATTTCACACAACAAGCTACGAACTAAACACATAATCATTTAACGTGTAATTTCACATAGATGATACTATAAACATATGCTTGAGATATTATTTTCGTATTTTCACCAACGTTCAGGATCAGACACACGTGATTTGGTAATTCTCTAATTAGCGCTACGCTAATGTTTGCGCAATAACCGACACACTTAAGTAACCCTAACTAAGTGAAATGCATGAATGAGTGTTTGAGATAAAGGAGAATTACCGGTGTTAACTAGAAATTGTCGAGGGTCACAATATCAAAATAATAAAGAGTGGTCAAATGTCATATTTTTTTGATAAATTTAGTAAAACCGAACATTTTGAAAGAAATTCGGACAATTCGAGTGAATTGTGTGCATTTTTCTCCAAACCAATCAGTATAAAATGGAAACAAGCCTGGTAGTGAATCCAGACATCTAAACTCAGAATTTTCTTTATAGTTTGAATCATTTTAACAAACAGCACGTTAACTCAAGTTTGTGTGATCTTATCTGTTTTCGAAACACTTAAACAACCAACTTGGCCTAGCATGCGAAACGTTGAAACTGAGCCAAAACCGATTTTGAACATTAGATATTGTACAATGTCACAACCTGAGACTGCTGTAAAAATTTTAAATCCTTTTCTTAATACTGATCAATTTATAGCCTCGTAATGGACCCTATTTCCTAACCAGAAAACTCAGCTTCAAACACCATCGTTAAAAATTTATAAAAACGTACCTAGGGTTCATGAAAATTTATGAAAATGTTTGTGGATCATCTACATATCCAGTAGATGATTCTAGACTCAATAATGACCTTATTTGGTACCGGCATCTCCAAATTATGAGGAAAACAAATTTAAGAAACTCTGTAGTAACATTCTGATGTTGTTTCAAACAATTATCAACACGTATAACATCAAGTGATCACTTTTTATTGTAAAAATCATTGTTTGGATGAATTAGGGTTTCATCAATTGGATACTATGTATTCATAAGCAAATTTATAAAAACATGAATTGAATCCTTATATAATAATCACTTACTTGATTATGCTTGATTATGTGAAATGTAATCAAAGAATTATTTAAAGCCTTGTTCTTAATCAACCAACAGGATAAATATATGTGTTTGCTTTGTTGAGAGAAATTGAAAAATGTTGAGTGTATGTAATAGCCGTACATATATTAGGCAACTTTGTATATTTAGTAAATTAAGAATTAGTCTCAAATTACAAGATTTGTATTGTATTATAAATACACATTATGTGGGATGAAATAATCAAGCAATTATTCATTAATTATCATGGTATCATTCCTCTAAGATCCTAACCCTACCCCTCAACCGGTGCCTCCCACTGCCGCCGGTCTTCTTCCTCCCTTCCTATCACATTCTCTTCATCCATTATCCCCTATTCAGGCTGCCATGGATCCCAAACTCCATCCAGCCATGACCATCACCAATATCCGCAATTTCATTCCCATGGTTCTGGAAAAGGAATCGCCTCACTTTACCACATGGCTGGAACTTTTCCAGATACACTGTCGAGCCTATGAGGTCATTCAACACCTCTTCCCAAAGCCTGCCGAACCCGCGTCTTCTTCGTCCTCTGAAAAGACGGACGCTGACCCGAAGACAGCCCTTTGGTCTCGGCTGCATGCTCTTGTGCTCCAATGGATATACGGGACCATCTCGACTGATCTCCTACACATCATCTGCGTCCATGGTCAGTCGGCTTTTGAAGCCTGGACTGCGCTTCAGAAAGAATTCAATGATAATAGCCACACCAGTGCCATCTTCCTTGGCCAAGAATTCGCTAATCTGAATCTCGCCAACTTTTCTTCTATGTCCGCTTATTTACAGCATGCGAAACTGTTGGCTGACCAACTACAAGGCCTCGGGTCTCCCATCGACAACCGTATGCTCGTGCTTCAAGTCCTCACAGGCTTGACCGAACAGTTTGATGGAATATCCACAGTTCTGCAAAACCGTGATCCACTTCCGGATTTTTCTGAAGTTCGTTCCCGTCTCACCAACGAAGAAGCCAAGAAGAAGCGCCAATCAGCAGCGGCTGCACAGCTCTCGGCTACTGCCTTAGCCGCTGTTATAGCATCTCAGCCATCCACCGACGCTGCTGCAAGTAACCGGAATAGGTCTCGGGGTCGTGGACGGGGTCGCCCGCGTCATAATAATAATAACAGAACCCGCCAGCCTCAAGCATCTCCAAACCACCCCTATATTGTTTTTCCAACTTCCTGGACAGCCAACTAGTGGTCGCAACTGATGAACAATTCTTCTCAACAGTGGTCGCAGCCATCCTCGGGTCGTCCACCTTGTCCGTATCCATCCCGGCCGAACCAACAAAACAGCCAGGGTATATTAGGAGCTCATCCGGATCAGGCGAACTACTCCTACACCCCTACGGACATCGAACAAGCTCTCTATACGATGGCTCTCAACCCACCCGATCATGGCGTTATGGACACCGGTGCCTCCTCCCACTCAGCCAACCAGCAAGGTATATACTCCCCGTCCAAGTTTAATACGTGCACTAATAAATTTATAATTGTTAGTAATGGTCAATCTATTCCTGTTGTGGCACAAGGCAACCAAGTCCTACCACCACCCTTTCCACCATTAAAATTAAACAATGTCCTTTTTGCCTCGCACATCATCAAAAACTTAATTTCTGTTAGACGACTAACCACTGATAACCTTGTTTCTATTGAGTTTGACCCTTTTGGTTTTGTTGTGAAGGATCTCAAAACTCGGGCGCCCATCCTTAGATGCAACAGCACCGACGATCTTTATCCGCTCACCGCTCCTCTCCACACTACTTCCAACCAACCATCCGCCTTCACCACCATCACACAAGATCGCTGGCATCAACGTCTAGGACACCCGGGAAATAGTCTTTTACATTCTTTAAAATTGTCGTCTTTCATTAATTATTCCAAAATAAATAACATTGTGTGTGAACCATGTGTTTTTGGGAAGAGTACTAAACTTCCTTTTTATGATTCTATGAATTCTACTTCTATGCCTTTTGATATTATTCATAGTGATTTATGGACCTCCCCCGTCCTTAGCACGGGAGGTCACCGATATTATGTGTTGTTTCTTGATAATTACACAGATTTCTTATGGATATTTCCCATTTCCCATAAATCACAGGTTTTTGCCATTTTTAAATCCTTTTACACCCACATCAACACCCAATTTGAGAGAAGAATAAAACAATTCCAATGCGACAATGGAACCGAATATGCTAACAACAACTTTTACACTTTTTGTGACACAAATGGCATGCATTTTCGGTTTTCTTGTCCGCACACCTCCTCTCAAAATGGCAAAGCGGAACGCAAAATCCGCACCATCAATAACATGCTTCGCACCCTTCTCGCGCAAGCATCGTTACCTCCTAACCTTTGGCACCATGCCCTTGCCACCGTCACATACTTATTAAACATTCTACCCACCAAAACACTAAACTTTAAATCCCCCACCTCCCTCTTATACAATTGTCAACCGGAATACGACCATCTACGTGTTTTCGGTTGCCTATGCTATCCCATAACACCCTCCACAACCATCAATAAATTAACCCAACGCTCACACCCGTGTGTTTTCATTGGTTATCCTCCAAATCACCGTGGCTACAAATGTCTAAACCTCTCCACCAATCACATCTTTATCTCCCGACATGTCAAATTTGAGGAAACCATTTTCCCATTTGCAATACAGTCCCCAACCACAGCCCACACGTATGACTTCCTAAACCCAACCTTAAACCCTCTAATATGGTCACATGTCTCCCCTGGCCCAACCGGCCCACTGCCGCCCCAACAATCCCCAGCCCAAACCTCCACCACCCAACCTAATAACTCTACCCCAGCCCACACTTCAACCGACCAGCACACTACCCAATCCCCTACTGCCCAAGGCCCATTATCACCCTCTCATTCGGCCCAGTCCTCAACCACTCCCTCAGCCCACTCTCTTACCCCACCACCCTCACAAACTCACACCCCTAACACCTCTACCGCTTCTACTGCACCCGGCCCATTCACCAACCCATCGCCTACTCTACCCGATCCCGTACCAGCCCCAAACCCACCCCCTGCCGCAGCCAATACCCATTCTATGCGCACCCGCTCCATGAGTGGCATTGTCAAACCCAAGCACCTTTTCAACCTCAACACCACTACTCTTCAACCAATTCCGAAAAATCCCAAGGTTGCTTTGTCCACTCCAGAATGGTATAGTGCCATGACCAACGAATTTAGTACCCTTATTAAAAATAAGACCTGGGAGCTTGTACCTCGCACTCCCGACATGAATATTATTCGTAGTATGTGGCTATTTAAACACAAGTTCAGGTCTGATGGCACGTTGGAACGGTACAAGGCTCGGCTCGTTTGTGATGGCCGTGGTCAGCAGGCAGGTATAGATTGTGGCGAAACATTCAGCCCGGTTGTTAAACCGGCCACTATTCGACTTTTTTTGTCACTGGCTCTGGCTCAATCCTGGCAGATCAATCAACTGGATGTCACTAATGCTTTCTTACACGGCACTCTACATGAGACAGTCTATATGCATCAACCCATGGGGTTTCGCAATCGAGACTACCCTGATCATGTTTGTCGCCTGAAGAAATCCTTATATGGTCTGAAACAGGCCCCTCGGGCGTGGTACCAACGGTTCACTGATTTTGTTCTTTTGCAGGGTTTCCGCCAAAGTAAATGTGATAACTCCTTGTTCATATATAACCAGGGTCGTGACATTACGTATCTCCTGATATACGTCGATGACATCATACTTACTACCTCCAATGAAGCTCTTCGGGGTCGACTAATGTCCAGTCTTGCAGGAGAATTCTCAATGAAAGACTTGGGGCCCTTGTCCTACTTTCTGGGTATACAGGTGACTCGTACAGGCAACAATCTCTTTCTCTCGCAATCGGCCTACGTCAAAGACATCATCCATCGTACGGCTATGGATTCATGTAAGCCGGTTGCCACACCAGTCGACACGCAACCCAAGCTCAGTGCAGACACAGGTCCCCTTCATGATGATCCGTCCGCTTTTCGTTCTCTTGCAGGTGCTCTACAGTATCTCACGATTACACGCCCCGACATCTCCTATGCAGTGCAACAAATTTGCATGCACATGCATGCTCCTCGGGTTACTCACTGGAATGCCTTGAAACGAATTATCCGGTACATTCAGGGAACACCTAATCTTGGTCTTCACCTGGGTCCCTCTGACACTGGTTCTCTACGCGCTTATACAGATGCGGATTGGGTTGGATGCCCTGACACGAGACGCTCAACATCAGGTTACTGTGTTTATCTAGGCGACAATCTCATTTCCTGGTCCTCTAAACGGCAGTCTACCATCAGTCGCTCTAGTGCAGAGGCTGAATACCGTGGAGTTGCTAATGTTGTCGCTGAAATCTGCTGGCTGTGTAATCTTCTTCTAGAGCTCCAACGCCCACTGAACCGTGCAACTATAGTTTATTGCGATAATGTTAGTGCTATCTATCTGTCGGGTAACCCGGTTCAGCACCAACGCACTAAACATATCAAGCTTGACATTCATTTAGTTCGGGAACAGGTTCAAAAAGGAAATGTTCGTGTGGTTCATGTGTCGTCTCGCCACCAAGTTGCTGACATCTTCACCAAAGGCTTGCCACGCGTCCTCTTCGATGACTTTCGATCCAGTCTAAGCATCGGTCCTCCCTTCGCTTCGACTGCGGGGGAGTAATAGCCGTACATATATTAGGCAACTTTGTATATTTAGTAAATTAAGAATTAGTCTCAAATTATAAGATTTGTATTGTATTATAAATACGCATTATGTGGGATGAAATAATCAAGCAATTTTTCATTAATTATCAGTATGCGTGTGTGATGTTTATGGTTAAGTAAAGAAAAAGAAAAGAAAGATGCAAGCCAAAAGCTTCATAGCTAATCTACATCATAATGTTTAATAATGTGCCATAATAAACTTTACATAGATGTTAAATTAATCTTAAACCTGTTTACTGTCCATAACAAACTTATGATAATTTTAAATAAACAAAATGTGCGACATTTAACATATTTTTATTACATGTTAACTAGATATAACACATGACATAAGTATGTAACACATTAGAACATGTAGCACATACACAAGCAATGTTCATATCTAAACATAAAACATCACGTATAACTAAATGTGCTTTGTTATTGCTGTTTGCAACTTGTTATTGTTATTAGATAACCAACGTTCGTGGGCTGACTCATGTGTATGCCCACGTGACTTGTGACTTGTGACTTGTGACTTGTGACATGCATATGTGTTTCCTAACAGATTTAATGGAGTTAACATAATTTAGTTACTAGAGTTAGCCTAAAAATGTCGGGCAACATACCATCTCTTTGTTAAAAGAATTTTCGTGGGTGTGTCTAAGAATTATAGAAAGAGATCTAATTCATTGAATTGGTTGATCAAATGGTTTAGATGGAAAGTTTGATTCATTGAATTGGTTGATCAAATGGTTTAGATGGAAAGTTTGATAAAATTTATGTGTGTTTTATTTTAGTGTCTTAGTTTAAAGGATATAAGGGTAAAAACGTCCATATAATTATATAAAATTACAGATATCAACTGTTTTATCTAAACTTCTTGCTTTCTAGCAATCATAACAAGTCTTTATATAATCTAGTTGTAAATTAAGATGTGTGTAACCTAACTTCAGTAGAAGAGATACACACATCTACATACACGTTTGCTGATGTCATTTTTAAGTATATAACGTACGTTGGACTTTTTAAAAGATAAATATATTTTGGGGCATTTACATATTTCTCCTTACTAAACTTTGAAATTATATATTTCCTCAAACCATGCTTAAAAAGCCTTGTACATTTTGCATTAAAAACTTGTATTTTGAGAAAATATGTAATTTACATAGTTTAGGAAGGGGAAATATGTATCCCTAACAAAACTACATAATATATACTTGTTAAATAAATATATAAATTTATATATATTTATTTATTAATTGATTTGAAAAAAAGATGATCGGATGATTTTATATGTGTGTGTGTGTGAAGAAGATGGAGAATTATACAATCTGAACGCAAAAGAAAGGAAACACAAGAATCTCGTCTCCTAAGAACAAATGCCTCTGAATGCGTCTCTCAATACGACTTTTAAAAATCTCTTTTTCCTAAAATTTGAAAATATGTACGGGTCAGGTAGGAAACATAATAAAACAGTCTTGGGAGACTGTATTTTGAGAAGAAAAGTTTAGAAAAAAATTTGAACTTTTCCTTAAATATTTCAAAATAATTTGGACTTTACCTTCAATATTTTCCCAAATTTTGTCTGCTCCCTATATTTCTTAAATCTTTGGCCTGCTCCCTCATAATAATTATTTTTTCTCAATGTGTCTCTCAAGTTTAAATTCTAGAAAACTCAGAAAAAATGGCTATTTTGGGACTTCTCTCTTTAAAAAGGGCTATTTTGGGAATTTTTTCAAAGAAAAATGGTATAAAAGTAATAGTGCGTATTTTCTCTCTTCACATACAAGTCACATGTTAATTCCCTATTATTTTAAAACGTCTATAACTTTTTTATATGATATTATTTAAAAAAATCACCATAATAACAAGAGTTTTTTATCTTTAATATGAGTATGATTTTGTTATATAAAATTAACACAAAATTTGCACCATTGTGTCTTTTTGCTTACCATTGTGTCTTTTTTTGTCATTGTGTCTTTCTGTTTGTCACTGTGTTTATTTCGTCATTGTTTCTTTCAACTCATCATTGTGTTTTTTTAATACTAATAACACCGTTGTGTAATAATATGTAAATATAATGATAAAAGAACAACAAATTATCTAATACATAAGACACAAAGATGAATATATATTACACAATAATTTAAAACGTAAAACACAATGATGAATGCATATAACACAATGACGTGAAACGTAAGACACAATGGTGAATACATTTAACACAAGGATCTGAAACGTAAAACATAATGAAAATTACATATTACATAATGACTTGAACGTATTACATAATGAACATAATATTATTTTTCTCAAATTAAGTGAATGTCATATGTCAATTCCGAACAAAAGACAGTGAACGTATTACACAATAACAACAACACAATGATAAGTAGAAATACAAATATTGAGCACAAAGACACAATGACGAACAAAAAGACACAGTTATATATTGTTTGTTTTAATTTTATTTTTAATATGAGTACCAATTGAAAAACACAATGACCAAAATCTATAACACAATGCATAGAAAACTCAATTAAAAACACAATGAACAATCAAATTTTACACATAAAAAACCCACTAATTATTTTTGATTTTTAAATAACAATATATATTCATATTAAAGATAAAAAAGCGCTTGTTATTATGGTAAATTTTTTTTTTAAAAAATGGTCGTATGAAAAGGTTATTGATGTTTTAAAATGATGAGCAAATTGACATGTGTCTTTCATATGAAGAAAGAAAGCCATCATAAATAGATTACTACCTTCATATGCTTCTCATCAATTTTTATTCTTAAATTAATCTGCATCATTCAAATATAACATTAATGATATTAGATTCATTCCCATCCCACTCATTATTTTCTCCTTTGTATTTTACACATATCCATGTTAATAACTTCTACACCCTAGCCAAAAGGATCAAAATACCTTTCAAATTAAACAAAAAATTGGATGGGTTAATGTCCCATGAAAAAAATAAAAAAGTTTTAATCAATTTGATAATTTGAGGAAAATCAGAGGGATTAAAAATTCCTTATATGTACTATCTTTAAAGAGTGATTCTTAATATGTTTCTTTAATATTCTTAATATGTTTCTTTAATGTTCAAATTCTCTTTTGTTCCCTACTTAACCAGTCGATGATGCTATGATAGGAGTTCGAGACAACATGTTTTAAAACCCGTCGCCTTCTCGTTATGTTAGCTTAAAACCCGTCGCCTCCCTACAATGCTAGTTCAAAACCCGATGCCTCCTCGTAATGTTAGCTGAAAACCTGTCACCTCCCCGTTTTTCTTAATCATATTATTATCCAAATTTCTATATACAAGAACTTAAAAACTAATAAATAAAAAATACTCAAATGTTTTTTTAAATTAGTTTAGGATTCATATTTTCAGTAAAGATAAGGTAAAACTTTTTTGTAGCTAACATGGCAGGGATTTTCATAAGCAGGTCGTGTGTAGTTTAACATTTTACGTGCTAAAAATATTCAAATATTTTTTTAAATTAGGTTAAACTGCCCTATATAAATAATATCTTTTTCTTAAAAATAATCATGGCGGGGATTTTATATGTTAAACTAACATGATGGGGATTTTATAGTGGGACATTTAAAAATATATTTTTAAATCATGGGTCAGCTTAAAAATACTCAAATATTTTTATAGATTAGTTTAGGATTTATATTTTTATAGGATTTTCATATCAAAAAATTGGTAAGATTAATTTTTAATTTAATAAGATGTTATAACCCGTTCAAGAGCTATCTGGTTTTGATAATACATATACCCGTAGTTTAACATTTTACTTGTACTTTTTTTTTGTTTCAAAAGTCCCACTACATTCTTTACAAAATCCATAACATCATTCATCTACTTTTACTCACGGTAATTACGTTCATCATATGGATATGTTTACACAAACATTCTTACTTTTTTTATGTATGTAAGCGCTTTAAAAAAACAAAAAGTAACGTACCCCATGAAAAGTATATAACACAGCAAGATTTTAATATAATAATAAAAAATTTTATGTTATTATCTCATTTATATTTTTTATGCAAATATTTAAACTTTTAGGTTGTGAGAAATGACTGCGTTTGTCTCCCTCACACCTCTTCCCTCTTCCTTTTATCTGCACTCATATTGCATCCCTTTGGTTACCAACCTCCAGATCCTTGTTATTTATTTTAACAAACCCTTAAAAATTCATGTTTATTTTAGCAAACCCTTAAAAATTCATGTTTTATATGTTTTCCTGCTGCATTTTTTTATAGTTTAATTTCTTGTTTTGTGTTGCTGGTGACTGTTTATTATATCTTTTACATATATAATAATCCATGGCTGGTCTAGATTTAGGCACTGCTTCTGGTTATACTCATCACAACAATCACCAACACCACCGGCTATTTTCGGGTACCTTCCAGCATCCCGATCAAGAGGAGGATGATGGTGGTGACCGTCAGGGTCTTGACCAGAGGTCGTCCAAGAGGTCGTCCACCAGGATCAAAGAACAAATCAAAGCCACCGGTTATAATTACAAGAGAGAGTGCAAATACACTTAGAGCTCATATTCTCGAAATTGGTAACGGATTTGATGTTTTTGAATCTATAGCTACCTACGCACGACGGAGACAACGCGGGATCTGCATATCATCCGGAAGTGGGATGGTGACTAATGTTAATTTGCGGCAGCCATCTGGTGGAGGCGCTGGGATGGCCCTCCAGGGACGGTTTGAGATCTTGTCGCTGGCGGGGTCTTTCTTGCCCCGCCAGCGCCATCCGGAGCCACCAGCTTGACCATATTTTTAGCTGGTGGTCAAGGGCAAGTGGTTGGTGGGAACGTGGTTGGAGAGTTGACCGCCTCGGGGCCGATAATCATAATTGCTTCTTCCTTTACGATTGTCTCCTACGAAAGATTGCCGCTAGATGAAGATGAATCGCCTGTTCAGATACAAGCATGCGGCAGCGGTGGTGGAATTACCGGCAACAACCCTTTTCCAGACCCATCTTCTGGGCTTCCTTTTCTTAACTTACCAATGAGCTTGCCACCAAATGTTCAGTTACACGCGGATGGATGGGGTGGTGGAAGCAATTCAGGCGGACGATCCAACCATAATAATAATAATAATAATAATAATAATAATAATAATCAGTTCTGACTTGAAAGATTATTTGTATGTTGTTAGATTGCTTCAGGTTGGTAAATAAAAGAAGATCTCTTCATTTGTCTGATAAAACTAAGGTTAGTAAGAATATGCGTGACAGTCTTATCTTCTTCCTTCTTCTTTTGTAATGTTTGGATACTTTGATGTTTGTTTCATTATCATCATGAAAATAGTTTTTTGTGTTCATCTTCAAGAGCTTATCTCATACAATTAATATTATCGGATTTTCAGAAAGTGTCTAAAACATGGTGTATCATGAGGACCAAAAATTATGAATATAAGGTTTTTGGTAATGGATTATTTTTGTTTTATTGCATTGTTTTCGGTAAATACATATAGCACCAAATAATATATCCACCTGTACGTACTATATTCTATATATGCAATGTAACACCCCACCCCACATAGGGTTGGCGTGTCACTAATCATAATATTTAAAACATAAGACATCATTTTACTATCAAATGTTTAAAATACAGAGTCCTAAAGTTAATTATTCATTATATATTATATAATTGTCAAATATAGCTGAACAAGAGTATGCTACAAAAATGGCTAGCATTTTATATTCAAATCATAGAGTTTAATTCTTTTTCTCCCTCTCTCTTCATACTCCACCCGGAGTAACCTGTGAACCTGCTATTAAAAAAAATTACAGAATGAGCCAAATGCCCAATACAGATAAAAGGCTAAAGTAAAATATTAACAATTATCAAGTAAGTAAAAGATTAACAATAACTAAGTAAAAATAAAATTTATCTATAACAATATTAAAATATAATATGTCATGATGTAAAATGATACGATACAAGTATGCAAGCCAATAAAGTAGTTCGTATCATATGGATGATACCCACGAGCCGAAACATATAACAACGGTGAGCTACATAGGTTGCAAACTATGTACCCAATAGTGCGATGGTGGGTGTTGGCATACAGCTACCATCCACAAATATCAAATACATATAAACCTATGATCGACCCATACGCCTCCTAATAGCTATGGGCCACACTTGCCCTGAAGAGACGCCGTGCATGAACTAATCTCTCCGTCACGGAAGGAGCACACAACATCGATGCCACAATGTTGTGCCTGTGGGACACTCCACAGGAAGCGTAGAACTCAGGGTACCAGAGTATAAGCAAAAACAAGTAACACGCTCAAAGTAAAAACAATGCCAACAAATATCTATACCGTGTAATAAGTAAGGAACATGCGATACTGAGTACAAACTTGGAAATTTATCGCATGCATAATATCGAACCAAATTTTGAGTCCAAACAACCATAGCCGGATCTTGAAGCAAAATAAATTAGATCCGATTAATAATCCAAAAACGTTTAGGAGTTCCAAAAGAAAGAATCATCAACGGGGTTTTAACAATTGAGCACGATAATAACAAGTGGAGGGGTAAGAAGCCGTACCTTGAAAGATGATCCACTATGATGTAAGACTTGTTATTTTCAGGGGGGTGGGGGTTATTATGCTAACCTACAAGTAGTTTATGCTTGATTAGATTTATATATATATATATATATATATATATATATATATTTAACGTTTGGACTATAAATATTAATTAGCTTTCCAGTGACATAAGCTATTAAACATAAACATGATATCATTAATAATATGGTTTCCATTATTTAGTTCAAGTGTTAAATTATTATTCATGATAGTTTATAATAAGGTATTAAAAGAAAACAAGCTTTGTTGTCAATTTTACTTCAATTTAACATCATGGTTTTTATATAGTTTAAAAAGTTACAAAAGATTGTTCATTATTAAATGTCATTTAGTTGGGTATGTCTTATATAGTTTTTATACATTAATTTATTTATATTAATAAGTATATATAGAATTTGAATTTGCTTAGTGATGCTCTTCATTATTTTAAACATATAATTATTTTATGCATATATATTATAAGATGCCAATACTTAACGTTAACAAGAATAAACATAGATTTATTGTTAAGACTTTTGATAAAATATGTGCATGGTACAATAATACAAGAGATGCTATGGGTAAAAAAAATGACTCTGGTTGAAAGTGTTATGGGTAGAAAAATAGGTGTTTTATATTAAACAATTTGAAAACAAGAACATAAAAGTTTTCTTTTCATTAATTATCAATATTTTTACTACAGAGCTTTGAAACAAAGGAAAATCTAGCATGCCTTGTCTTCATCCTTTTTGTTTCAGAATTTAGGAAAAGTGAGTCGGTTCATCAGTAAAAACTATCAAGTATAAACGCATCACACGAATCAGTTTAGTGGGTAGGTTACTCGATCGCAGCGGTAGATCTGAAAGAAAACGGCGGGTTGCTGGAAGTGATCCGATAACTACGGTTGGGAGTTTCTATGGTGCTTCTAACGGGGTTTTCGGCTTTGAGTTTACGCTGTTGTTTTTGCTAACATGAAACCTTGATGTTTGCCTGAGTATTTAAAAGAAAGCAGAGTGTGGAGGGAGGGAGAGAGAAAGGATGAGGGAGAGTTTGATGAGAGGTTCATTGGGTTTTGATCTAGATTTATAGGAGGTGTGACTTGGTTGTTGATAAGCTTGTCGGAGATGGCGGCGGTTGCAGGTGGGTGCCGGAGTGCAGGTGGGTGGCGGAATGCAGCGGCTGCGTGCGGCGTTTGCAGTGCTCCACCACTGTTCAATTTTCTTGCTGCATGCATCTGTGGTGCATTTAATGGACTGACATTTCTTTTGTCCCATGCTAGATATATTTTCATATAATAATTCTTAATTTGTTTTTTTTTTCCTTTTGTATACTTCATTTTTGTTGAACGATCAACTAATTAACGCCGAGTTCTCCGTACACGGCATTCATTGGCTAAAGGTAGTCCGAGCCGGCCACGTGTCCGGACAGACAGAGCCCCTAACGGTCCAACCCATATCCACTCATGTTACGTTTCTTTCTTTCTTTTCTTTTTTTTTTTTCTCTTTTTTTATGTATTATTATTATTATTATTAGTTAATGGCCATTTTCGTCCCTGTGGTTTGCTACTTTCGCCACTTCAGTCCAAAATTTGTATTTTTGTCAATTTAGTCCTCATAGTTTTAAATATTAGCCATTTACATCCTATCCGTCTAACGGCATCCAGCTATGCCGTTAGTTTAAGGGTATTTTTGTCTTTCTCCTTTTTATTTTGAGCTATTGGTCATTTTCGTCCCTGTGGTTTGATACTTTTGCCAATTCAGTCCAAAGTTTGAAATTTTGTCAATTTAAGTCAGTTTTTTTCTATAACCCTAGAGAGCATTATCCAAGCCCAAAACAAGTCTGCATTTACTCTGTCGACAGCAGTAATCATACCCCCTCCTCTCGTATTTAGTTTCTAGACGGTTCCTAAACTCTCCCCCATGGTGGAATTCAATGGTAAAGTGGTCAAAGCAATTCCGTGAAACCGAATTGTACGGAAAAAACTAAAAATCGTTTCTTTGATGAATGCATAATATTTAGGGTTTAGAGATTAACATATCATAACGAAAATCTGGGTCGTAATCAACTATTATACATTAATCAACAAAACAATTTTTAGTTTTTTGTGTATAATTCGATTTCAGGGAATTACCTTAACCACTTTACCATTGAATTCCACCATGGAGAAGATTTTAGGAAATGTCTAGAAACTAAATATAAGGGGGGGGTATGATTACTGTTGTCAACAGAGTAAATGCATACCAGTACTTGAGGTTGCTCGATGGTTTTGGGCTTGAATTATGCTCTTTAGGGTTATAAACAAAAAACATAAAAAATAAAAAAAAACTAAATTAAACTGAACATTAAATTGACAAATTTTCAAACTTTGGACTGAATTGGCAAAGATATCAAACCACAGGGACTAAAATGACCATTAACTCAAAATTAAAAGGAGAAAGACAAAAATACCCTTAAACTAACGGCATAGCTGGATGCCGTTAGACGGATGGGACGTAATTGGCTAAAATTTAAAACTATGAGGACTAAATTGACAAAATTAAAAATTTTGGACTGAAGTGGCGAAAGTAGCAAACCACAGGGACGAAAATGGCCATTAACTCTATTATTATAAACGTATATAGATATTCATTGTTTATGTTTTGCTATTAACATTATTTCATTTTATTTTAATGCTATATAAATAATTGTATTATTATTATGTGATGGATTTTTATTTTTATATACATCATGTTCTAGACATTTCAACTCTTACCCCCTAAAAAGAATTTCGTCCTCGAAATTTTTATATATTAGGACATAAAGATTCACAAGGAGCTACTGGAAAGGAAATATTATCCCATTTAACGAGAAAACAAGGTTCGCTATTACTCGTACAAGAGAATCTATTTTTCAAATAGATTAGGGTACAAAGATGTAAGGCCCCGTTCCCGGTAATCCTACTTTGGTGTTGAATTTACACATAAGCACAGTTCTAAAATCAGAGTAAATTAAAAACTTCGCTGAATGATTTAAAACTTCAAACATCACATTACAAAACATTCATTCTTGTCTTAACATACAAATTGTCTTTTCATAAGTAATTAATTAAAACAGTCATAACACTTCATTATGGATGCCAGTCTCTTCAGTCCATGCCCTGTGTCCCTCCTTAAGCCAGCTGCCTCAACCTATTTGCCTGCGTGCATACTAAAAGTCAGCTACGCTGAATGAGTTCTAGTTAATCAATTAACATACAATACATTCATACCTTTACTCATACGCGTCCGAAGATACATATTCATACCTTAGTTTTCTATTACTCCTTTCATATATATCTTATATACATGCATACGTACTTACATACTTTCTTTCATAAAACCCTATGGTATAACATAAGCTATTCTACATTAAACATCACAGATATTGTAAGGGTCTGGTCCCTATCATCATAGATATTATAAGGGTCTGGTCCCTAACATCACAGATATTATAAGGATCTGGTCCCTAACATCACAGATATTATAAGGGTCTGGTTCCTACTGCCTCGAATAACCATACATTTATCATACGTGTGTATTTTACCTGTCTCATGTATATAATATATATATATACACACACATGCTCATTCATACTATCATTATATAGTAATAACATCCAATACATAGTCACACACGTATCATACACTTATCAATTAAGTAAATGTATTAACTATCACATAGGAGTATGCACAAAGCCCTGAAACATTTCAAAGAGAAATGGGGCTAGAACTCACCTGGAGTCGATTTCTCTCGCCGTTAATGGTAATTCCCTTCTTTAGTTGAGTACGGCTAACTGTACAATACATTACGCGTGTCAATTATCTATTACCACTATTTCTTACATCTAAAATTATAAAACCCTCAACTAACGGGGGTCCGGGGGCAACGCCCCTGGTAGCGGGGTCTAGGGGCGGCAGCCCCTAGCAGGGTCCAAGGGGCAGCACCCCTGGCTGAAAAAATTTTATTTTCATTAACAGTCCTTTAACAAAAATGCATCAGAAAATGAATTTTATAAAATTTCGCATGGAAGAATTTCGCTTCGCATGCATGGAATTTCGCTTCTCATGCTTTTTCGCTTCGCATGGAACTGTTTCGCTTCGCATGACTGTGCGATGTGAAATAGCTTTTTCGCTTCGCATGGCTTATGCGATGCGAAATTCTTCTTTTTCTTCTTTTTTACCATTTAATGGCCATTTTACTTCGTGACTCTTCCTTAGAACCAGATTTTACCCTTTTTAAGGGTTTTGGGTTGTACCAACTTTGTATACTTGCGTTTTATAAGGCCCAAACGTCACATTTTTACCATATAACATTCTCGTGGGGTTATAACTTATCAAGTTCATGTTTTCTTCCATCATATACCCCGATCTATCCTTCTATCGGTTTGCATGTCGAATCCGACCTAAAACTTAACCTTTAAAACCAAAACTCACCTTTTGTTGATCTCGGGTTCGGATCTGGACAGATCCGTGGAGCTTGATGGTGTTTCTTGTTGTTTTATGGTGTTTACACCCAAGATTCTTCCTTCCTTTTGCTTGGATCCGAATCCGAATTGCTAGTGAGAAAGTGTGTGTTTTCTAGTGTGTTTGTATTGTGTAAAGAAATGGTGAAAGGATGGGGAATGGCCTTATATAGGGAGCCATGGGCCCCACCATCCACCTCCATTCCAATCTTATCCAAATACAAACACACACACAACCAAACTAACGACACACCGATAATAATAAAACTTTCCGTTATTTATTAATTCTCAAAATACGGATGTTACAAAAGAACGGATTGATTCTTCAGTTTCCCAAGTAGCTTCTTGTTCAGAGTGATTCTACCATAGGACTTTAACGAACGGGATGACTTTCCTCCTCATTAATCTTTCTTAGCTTCTGGTTATTCTTCATACGATAAATCTTCTTGGATCGTGTGCAACGGATAACTAATGACATGCAATGGTTGATAGTTGTATCCCCTCAGTAAAGACACCTGGAAGACGTTATTGACGTGAGAAAGTTGGGCGGTAGTGCTATTCGGTAAGAAACTTCTTCAACTCTTTCAAGAATTTCAAATGGACCGATATAACGAGGGTTGAGCTTCCCTTTTATTCCAAATCTTCGAACGCCACGACAAGGTGAAACTTTTAAGAACACATGGTCCCCGACTTGGAATTCAAGAGTCCGACGATGTCGATCTACGTAACTCTTCTGTCTGCTCTGCGCTTCTTTTAACTTTTCTCGGGAAATAGCAACTCTTTCATTCGTGATTCGTACCAACTCGGGCCCTTCAATTACTTTCTCTCCCACCTTATTCCAGCATACCGGCGCCCTACATTTCCGATCATACAACAGCTCGAAAGGGGCCATGCCAATGCTTGCTTGCCAACTATTATTGTAGGCAAACTCAATAAGGCATAAATATTCATCCCAGTTTCCTGTCCACTCCAGTGCACAAGCCCTTAGCATGTCTTCCAGGGTCTGAATCGTATGTTCTGATTGTCCATCTGTTTGTGGATGAAAAGCAGTACTGAATTTCAATCTTATACCCCATGCAGCTTGAAAGCCTTTCCAGAATCGAGACGTGAACCTTGGATCTCTATCAGATACAATAGAGGCTGAAGTACCGTGCAACCGTATAATCTCTTGCAAAAACACCTCGGATAACTTGATGATGGAATACCCTAGTTGTATTGGCAAAAAGTGAGCCGACTTAGACAATCTGTCCACAACTACCCATATAGTATCGTTCTTTTTAAAGGTTTTAGGCAAACCAGTAACGAAATCCATTGATATTTCGTCCTATTTCCATACCGGAATATCTAATGGTTGCAAGAGTCCGCTAGCTCGCTGGTGCCCAATCTTCACTTGCTAGCATGTGAGGCACCTACTCACATATCTAGCGACGTCCTCTTTCATAGCACTCACCAAAAATTTTAACGTAGATCATGATACATCTTTGTAGATCCTGGGTGGATAGAAAATGGTGAACTGTGTGCTTCGGCTAATAGTGACTCGCGGAGCGTAGGATCATTGGGTACACACAACCTTTTACCACACCATATTACTCCATGCTCATCCATATGAAACTCTTACTGCTTTCCGACCTCAATGTTCTGTGATATCGCCCATAATTCTCCATCATCCTTCTGGGCCTCTTTAATTCACGAGATGAGGTCAGGCTCGATCTGCATTTTTGCCAGTTAACCATCAGATTTACCAAACTGAAGGCCAATGCCCCTCTTATCTAGGTCAGATATGATATGAGGTTGAATCTGTAGGCAAGATACAGGTCCAAAATTCTTTCGGCTTAAAGCGTCAGCTACCACATTAGCTTTACCCGGGTGGTACTGAATATTCGCATCATAATATTTCAAAAGTTCCAGCCACCTCCTTTGCCTCATATTTAGCTCTTTCTGCGTAAATATATACTTGACTCTTTTGTGGTCAGTGAATATGTCACACGTCTCTCCATACAAGTAGTGACACCATATTTTTAACGCAAAAACAACCGCGGCTAACTCCAAGTCATGCGTCGGGTAATAACTTCATAAGGCTTCAACTGACGCGAGGCATAAGCGATGACCTTTCCGTGCTGCATTAATACAGAACCTAGGCCTTTCTTTGAAGCATCACTATAGATTTGGTAACCACTTGAGCTTGATGGAAGAATGAGTACTGGAGCAGTAATAAGTGTTTTCTTTTAATTCTTCAAAACTCTTCTCTCGCTCTTCATTCCCATAAAACTTCACACCCTTCCTCAATAGTTGCGTAAGAGGCAAGGCAATGACAGAAAATCCCTCTACGAATCTCCGGTAGTAGCCAGCTAATCCCAAGAAATTTCGAACTTCAGTCGCAGAGGTAGGTCTAGGCCATTTTGTAATTGCCTCAATTTTAGCAGGATCCATTTTGATTCCATCTGCCGATACAATGTGACCTAGGAAGGCTACTTGATTGAGCTAAAAGTCACATTTTAAAAACTACGCATACAACCTTTTCTGTCGCAAGGTTTCAAGCACTTTTCGCAGGTGATCTTCGTGTTCATCCCTACTCTTGGAATACACCAAGATGTCATCGATAAAAACAATGACAAATTTATCCAAGAATTCGTGAAAAACATGATTCATTAAATCCATAAAGACTACAGGGGCATTGGTTTGCCCAAAAGGCATAACCAAGAACTCGTAATTGCCATAGCGCGTACGAAAGGCAATCTTAGGAACATCCTCCTCCCGAATCTTTAGTTGGTGATAACCAGATCTCAAGTCTATTTTCGAGAAGAACTTAGCGCCTTGGAGTTGATCAAAAAGGTCGTCTATGCAAGGTAGAGGATACCGGTTGCGAATGGTGATTTTATTAAGCTCTCGGTAGTCAATGCACAGCCGCATACTGCCATCCTTTTTCTTTACAAATAAGACCGGTGCACCCCAAGGTGAGACGCTTGGTCTTATAAATCCCCACTCCAACAATTCCTGCAATTGCTCCTTCAGCTCTTTTAGTTCCAACGGAGCCATACGATACGGTGCCTTAGAGATAGGCTCAGCGCCAGGGACCAAATCAATAGTAAATTCTATCTCATGGTCCGGTGGTAGTCCCGGTAATTCATCCGGAAAGACATCAGGATACTCACGAACAACATGATAACTGTCGATCCTAACTTCGCCAGCTGTCGTATCCTTGACTGACGCTAAAAATCCAGCGCAGCCATGCGATATCAACTTTTGAGCTTTGAGTGCTGAGATAATCTTAAGAGACTTATGGGGTTGGAACCTCTGATACACCAAATTTGGATGATGAGAATCACCGAAAAAGACTCGCCGCAAGTGACAATCAATAGTTACACGATGTCGAGATAACCAATCCATTCCGAGGATAACATCAAAGTCTCCCATTTGCATGGGTAAAAGATCCGCTTTACGCTCAATAGAATCAATATGAATATGACAGTCTCTATATATATGGGAAATTATGATCGAGCTACCCATAGGAGTGGATATAGAAAGAGTATATTCTAACGGGGAAGGTTCAACCAACAGGTGTTTAGTGAATAAGTTAGAAATTATAGAATGGGTCGCCCCTGTATCAAACAACACATATATATCACGTTCACCGAGTTGGAGAGTTCCGGAAATAGTACCTGAGGCACTAGCAGCTTCTGCAGTAGTAAGCGTGAAAACTCTTTCTCTAGTATTTGATGGCGCAACATTTCCTCCGGTGGTATTCTCGGTATCCGGCATCGGGCAATTTTTAATTACATACCCAGTCTGGCACATCTAAAGCGACAAGCACCCCAATGTTTCTTGCCACAAGTGTTGCATGAAGGCATAGCAGACTGGTTGGAGTTTCCATGTTGATGAGGTTGTGCTCTAGTAGGTCCTTGATACAGCTGAATTTGATTCTGGGCAGGTCTCGGGTTTGGGGGTCTAGGCTACCATGGTTTTATCTGGTTATCGGGATTTCTTTTCGGTTGAACTCTGCGATCTTGATATTGTGGTGTGGAAGATGGTTGGCCGGTAGTCTGGGTGCGTAGCCCATCCCTATCCATCTTCTTGCTTTCCCCTGCTCGAGATAGGAATTCTTTTCTCTCAAATTCAAAAGTCTTGATTGCGTCAGTAACCTCTGTAAGATCTTTGAACTTCATAAACATGATCGACTTTCGGACTCGATCACACACTACCCATTTACACTTTTCTGCTTGAACTTCGGGTGTTCCTGCCGCATCCCCAACGATACTAGCCAACCTCGCAAAGCGAGCAACAAACTCTGACGCTGGTTCATCATTCCCTTGCCGAATAACAGCGTACTCCCTGACATAGGCTTCTCTATCAGCCATGGAGAAATACTTGTCATAAAAGATTCTTCTAAAATCTGCCCAATGAAGGGTAGCCGCATAAGCATCTCCTCCTTTAGCATGCTTGAGTCCTTCCCACCAAGCATGTGTGTCATCCTCTAATTTGTAGGCAGCCAATCTAACTTTATACTGATTCTCAACTCCCAACACTTCAAAGATCTTCTCGATATGGGCTATCCAATTTCTGGCCTCGATTGGAGTAGTTGCGTGACTAAAGGATCTTGGCTTTTGCTTTTTAAACCACTGCAGCCATACGTGGATGTCCTCAATAGTGTTATGTGTCGTATTCTCATCTATCGTAGCTCCAGAATTATGATTTCGATTAGTAGGTCCTTCAGGACGAGTTTGTTGAATAACTGCCTCCACGGTTTGAGCGACTAGGTTAGGAAGTAACCCGGCCAAAGCATAGTTGATAGCTATAACTATGTTCGGATCGACAGGAGTCTCATTTGAAGCAGAATCGGTGTTAACACGATTAGCCCTGCCACCGGTTCTACGAGTTTGACGACGAGGAGACATCTAAATAAATGATACAAGAATTAGAATATAAGGATAATATTGAGTATAAAGGATATTTAATTTGATGGAATCCTAACCCAGGCGACTACCCAATCCTCACGTTACCTAATTACTAATGTTCAAGTTTTCTACAGAAAAGAGCCAGTGCTCTGATACCATAACTGTAACACCCCACACCACATAGGGTTGACGTGTCACTAATCATAGTATTCAAAACATAAGACATCATTCCACTATCAAATGTTTAAAGTATAGAGCCCTAGGGTTAATTATTCATTACATATTATATAATTGCCAAATCAAGCTGAACTAGAGTATGCTACAAAAATGGCTAGCATTTTATATTCAAATCCTATAGCTCAATTCTTTCTCTCTCTCTCTCTCTCTTCATACCCCACCCGGAGTAACTTGTGAACCTGTTATTAAAAAAAAATTACAGAATGAGCCGAATGCCCAGTACGGATAAAAGGCTAAAGTAAAATACTAACAATTATCAAGTAAGTAAAAGATTAACAATAATTAAGTAAAAATAAAATTTATCTATAACAATATTAAAATATAATATGTCATGATGTAAAATGATACGATACAAGTATGCAAGCCAATAAAGTAAATCGTATCATATGGATGATACCCACGAGCCGAAACATATAACAACGGTGAGCTACATAGGTTGCAAACTATGTACCCAATAGTGCGATGGTGGGTGTTGGCATACACCTACCATCCACAAATATCAAATACATATAAACCTAGGATCGACCCATACGCCTCCTAATAGCTATGGGCCACACTTGCCCTGAAGAGACGCCGTGCATGAACTAATCTCTCCGTCACGGAAGGAGCACACAACATCGATGCCACAATGTTATGCCTGTGGGACACTCCACAGGAAGCGTAGAACTCAGGGTACCAGAGTATAAGCAAAAACAAGTAACACGCTCAAAGTAAAAACAATGCCAACAAATATCTATACCGTGTAATAAGTAAGGAATATGCGATACTGAGTACAAACTTGGAAATTTATCGCATGCATAATATCGAATCAAATTTTGAGTCCAAACAACCATAGCCGGATCTTGAAGCAAAATAAATTAGATCCGATTAATAATCCAAAAACGTTTAGGAGTTCCAAAAGAAAGAATCATCAACGGGGTTTTAACAATTGAGCACGATAATAACAAGTTGAGGGGTAAGAAGCCGTACCTTGAAAGATGATCCACTATGATGTAAGACTTGTTATTTTCAGGGGGTGGGGGTTATTATGCTAACCTACAAGTAGTTTATGCTTGATTAGATTTATATATATATATATATATATATATATATATTTAACGTTTGGACTATAAATATTAATTAGCTTTCCAGTGACATAAGTTATTAAACATAAACATGATATCATTAATAATATGGTTTCCATTATTTAGTTCAAGTGTTAAATTATTATTCATGATAGTTTATAATAAGGTATTAAAAGAAAACAAGCTTTGTTGTCAATTTTACTTCAATTTAACATCATGGTTTTTATATAGTTTAAAAAGTTACAAAAGATTGTTCATTATTAAATGTCATTTAGTTGGGTATGTCTTATATAGTTTTTATACATTAATTTATTTATGTGGTATATATAGAATTTGAATTTGCTTAGTGATGCTCTTCATTATTTTAAACATATAATTATTTTATGCATATAATATTATAAGATGCCAATACTTAACGTTAACAAGAATAAACATAGATTTATTGTTAGACTTTTGATAAAATATGTGCATGGTACAATAATTCAAGAGATGCTATGGGTAAAAAAAATGACTCTGGTTGAAAGTGTTAAGGGTAGAAGAATAGGTGTTTTATATTAAACAATTTGAAAACAAGAACATAAAAATTTTCTTTTCATTAATTATCAATAATTTTACTACAGAGCTTTGAAACAAAGGAAAATCTAGCATGCATCGTCTTCATCCTTTTTGTTTCAGAATTTAGGAAAAGTGAGTCGGTTCATCAGTAAAAACTATCAAGTATAAACGCATCACACGAATCTGTTTAGTGGGTATGTTACTCGATCGCAGCGGTAGATCTGAAAGAAAACGGCGGGTTGCTGGAAGTGATCCGATAACTACGGTTGGGAGTTTCTATGGTGCTTCTAACGGGGTTTTCGGCTTTGAGTTTACGCTGTTGTTTTTGCTAACATGAAACCTTGATGTTTGCCTGAGTATTTAAAAGAAAGCAGAGTGTGGAGGGAGGGAGAGAGAAAGGATGAGTGAGAGTTAGATGAGAGGTTCATTGGGTTTTGATCTAGATTTATAGGAGTTGTGACTTGGTTGTTGATAAGCTTGTCGGAGATGGCGGCGGTTGCAGGTGGGCGCCGGAGTGCAGGTGGGTGGCGGAATGCAGCGGCTGCGTGCGGCGTTTGCAGTGCTCCACCACTGTTCAATTTTCTTGCTGCATGCATCTGTGGAGTATTTAATGGGCTACATTTCTTTTGTCCCATGCTAGATATATTTTCATATAATAATTCCTAATTTGTTTTGTTTTTTTTTCCTTTTCTTTACTTGATTCCTTATTTAATAATATCATATATTTGCTTAATTTATTCACAAAAGTTTCAACCCATATCCAATCATGTTACGTTTCTTTCTTTCTTTTTTTTTTCTCTTTTCTTTATGTATTATTATTATTATTATTATTATTATTATAAACGTATATAGATATTCATTGTTTATGTTTTGTATATTAACATTATTTCATTTTATTTTAATGCTATATAAATATTTGTATTATTATTATTATTATGTGATGGATTTTTATTTTTATATATATCATGTTCTAGATATTTCATGCAACGTCGAATTTATTATTGAATTGAGTTTTTTTTAGGTTTAAACCGTTATTAATCAGATCCTATATATGTTAATGAACTCCATTCTATCCAATACAGTTCACAAAAAAGCACGAGCTGAAACTATTTTTGTTCTCTGTGTTTTCGGACTTTATCCTGAGAAATTCATGATAGGACAGTGTGGAGTACTTGGAAGTTATGTCTTGCATAATTTCCTAAATGTTTGTATCCATCATTTGTAGCTTTTTTTCATTGAAAAACATCAACATGTTCCCAATTAAAGCATTTGAGCATGGTCATCTTTTTTATGAAACCCATGCTAGTCAAAGTGCACCTTCTCTCTCTCTCTCTCTCTCTCTCTCTCTCTCTCTCTCTCTCTCTCTCTCACTACACACCCAGATGTATGGAAAATTGAGGCTGGCTGACTTCATTTGTAAAGTTGAAGCTCTAGATAGCCAACTTCTAAAGCTCTCCCTTTTATTGAAGCTCTAGAAAACGAAACCCCTAAAATTTTACGTGTCGTGATGTGGTCGCTCCCTCTTTTATGAAAGCTACCTGATTGTCTGATTTTTAAATGGAAGCATCTTATTGATTTAACCCAAATTCATGGGTATGGATCTTACCAAAACCAGATAGCTTTTAAACTGTTTATAACATCTCATTAAATTAAAAATTAATCTTACCAATTATTTGATATGAAAATCCTATAAAATAAGGATATACTAAAATTTAATATCCAATTCAAAAAGAAAAAGATATTATTTATAATTAATAAACAATTTTATAGTAAAAAACATAAGCGGGTCATGGGTCACCAAATCCAGATAGCTTTTAAACGGCTTATAACATATAATTTATTTATAAAACTCTTTCATCATTAAACCCTAAGTATATTATTAACTTTCTTACAATAAAGAAAATTAAAATCCAAAAAAGAAATATTAAAAAACGAAAAATGTAAAACAACCATTCTCTCAATCCATCAGATTGCTTTATTTGTAAATGAAGGTTTCTCACGCATTTGACCCGAATCCACGGGTAAAGGTCTTACCAAACCCAGATAGCTCTTAAACGGGTTATAACATCTCATTATATTAAAAATTAATCTCATAAAATATTTGATATGAAAATCCTATAAAATAGGGATATACTAAAAATTAATATCCTATTTTATTTAACAAAAAGATATTATTTATTATTAAGAAACAATTTTGTAATAAAGAAAATAAACGGGTAATGGGTATCACCAAACCCAGATAAATTTTAAACCGGATTGTAACATATCATTTATTTGTGAAACCATTTTATCATCAAACCTCAAGTATATTGATTATTAACTTTCTTATCATAAATAAAATTAAAATCCAAATATACATATATAAATATTAAAAACGAATAATGTAAAACAACCCCGTAATACGGGGATAAAATCTAGTGTGTGTGTATATATATATGACATTAGATTTCAAATGAGAACCCCTTAGAGTTTTAAAAACTCGAAAGAACTCAGTGTAACGATTTTTTTTTCGAATTTTTTACACATGCGTAATATATGTAGGTTACATATACGTAAAAAAATTACAGAGTTTTTTACGCACCGAGTCGACTTTTTACACATATGTAACAGATGTAAAAGTTAGTGTAACCACTTACATCTTTATTCTCTCTCCTACTTTGATTTTTTTGTCAGATTTAATCTCAACCACATATTCCATTTAATTAAATGTGTGGCATATAATGGAGTTTTTAAGTTCTTAAAACTCAACATGATTCTCAAAAGATCCCTCCCCTATATATACAGGGGCGGCCCAAATGTATTACCAAGTAAGGCTAGGGCTTTAGGCCCCATAAATTTTAAGGCACCAGTTTTAAAAAAAAAGTTAACTACAATTTATATAAGAGTTAATTTGATTCTATTGCCAAACAACATAGGCGTGCACCGCTGGTAAAGTAATTCGTGCGTAGGCTGACTGGCTAGGGTTCGAAGCCCATTCCCTTCAGTATTTCAGTTTTTGGATATTACTCTAATATTCTATAGTGTTTAGTGTTACATTTATATTTTATTAATTTTCTCTCGTTACGATTAATTCAATATTTTTTCTAGTATTTCAAATAATCTTCATAATTCTAAATTAAGTTTTATTCAATAATTTGAGTGTATATTGTAGTTTCCACTTTCCAGTTGAAACCAAATTTCTTTGGAGTTTAAAATATTGAAATTCAACATTATATTAGATATATCATTCATATTTCTCTTAGTTAAGATGACATATGAATATTTTAGTTATAAATGCTTATGTTGAAATTTTCAAACATGTGTAGTGTGTTCATCACATGTTTTCATTATCTTTCAATCAAGTTACTTTCATTTCATATTCAAATACATTCACATTTTGTTTTTTTCTTTTTTGTTTTGAAAAAGCAAATCTATCATCGTAATTCATTAGCCTGTGTTACACAACAGATTGCCTAAAGAGAATTTACTAACTTGGTTTTACATTTAACTTATTTATTTAACATGTGAAGCAAGATGAATAGAAATTTGAAAAGTATTGCTTTATTCCATTAAAATTGTTGGGCCGCCAATATATATATATATATATATATATATATATGTATGTATGTATGTATGTATGTGTTAACTGTATATATATATATATATACAGTATATATGTATATATATATACACACACACATTAGTGTCGCGATGTGGTCGATCCCCCTTTTTATGGAAGTCATCAGATTTCTTGATTTTTAAATGGATGCCTCTCATTGATTTAACCCAAATTCATGGATATGGGTCTTACCAAAACCAGATAGCTCTTAAACGGGTTATAACATCTCATTAAATTAAAAATTAATTTTACCAGTTATTTAATATGAAAATCCTACAAAATAGGAATAGACTAAAATTTAATATCCAATTTAAAAAGAAAAAGATATTATTTATAATTAATAAACAATTTTATAGTAAAAAACATAAGTGGGTCATAGGTCACCAAATCCAGATAGCTTTTAAACGGGGTTATAACATATCATTTATTTATGAAACTCTTTCATCATCAAACCCTAAGTATATTATTAACTTTCTTACAACAAAGAAAATTAAAATCCAAAAAATAAATATTAAAAAAAATGAAATATGTAAAACAACTGTTCTCTCAAGCTAGATTGCTTTATTTGTAAATGAAGGCTTCTCACGCATTTGACCCAATTCACGGGTAAATGTCTCACCAAACCCTGATAGCTCTTAAACGAGTTATAACATATCATTATATTAAAAAATAATCTCATCAAATATTTGATATGAAAACCCTATAAAATAGGAATATACTAAAAATTAATATCCTATTTTATTTTAAAAAAAATGTTATTTATAATTAAGAAACAATTTTATAATAAAGAAAATAAACGGTTAATGGGTATCACCAAACCCAGATAGCTTTCAAACCGGATTATAACATATCATTTATTTGTGAAACCATTTCATCATCAAACCTCAAGTATATTAATTATTAACTTTCTTACAATAAATAAAATTAAAATTCAAATATACATATATAAATATTAAAAACGAATAATGTAAAGCACTCGAATCATCTCTAGATTGGTTTGGATCTATATTCTCTCTTAACAAAACCCTAAAACGATTCATCTCTTCATCACATCAGAGTCTCTCTCTCTCTCTCTCATCGGTAGGTAAGCTTCTATGACTTCTTCATCTTAGAATAGGGATTTGCAACTAGATTGTGAGTTCAGTTCATGTTGTTAATTATTAAGTTTGAGGTTACCCATTACCACCTATTTTTGCATTCCTTCAATTCTTACGTTTCACTTCTCCCTGCACGCTGCCTCCACCTCTCCTACTGTCAAACACTCAAATCCCTATGCCTAACTGCCATAGCTTCTTTTTTGTTTCTCCAACAATTGTATGTTAATCAAATCATTAATGTCTGCAATTGATTTGCAGGTATGTTTTCTGATCTTCACAATTGGGGCTTTTTTTACACATTAATTTTCTTCATGATTTGGTTAGGTTCTTCAATTTGGCGGTTAACTGATTAATCTTATAACATGTTAATATCAATTATCTATCAATAATTAAGTGTTTGGTTGGTTACATGTCAATCAGTGAGATGTATATTGGTGTTAAGTATGAATTAAGAATACATAACTGAATATTGAATATGTAAGATGGGTTTATTCATGGGCGTCAGATATCTAATTTTCACTAAGAATCATCACAATTCCATCATCATAGAACTGTAAATTAGTTGTTTCGTAAAAGAGATTTTGCGTATTTTTAGTCTCTTCTATTTCTCTATTATATCAATAATCTCAGATAAGTGATACTTGCAATAGGTTTTAATCTCCTCTGTTTCTCTTTGATAATATTAATAATAATACTAATGTCTTTATGTTGTTTAGCTGGACATGGAAGGGAATTGTTTTCAGCTTTTGTTGCGAGACATGGACAATTATGGTCTGCTCATATATTTTCATCTCTTCTCAGAAAGGTGACTACTTTTTATGTTTAGTATACTTTAAAAGCACGAGTGAATTTATTAATCTTTGGTTTTTTATAAATAAATTTACTTTTATCAGGGTGGGGTGGATTGTAACTGGATAGACACAAGGTTTTGGTTCTAATCAAGTTGGTGTACAAATTGGAAAAGATTTGCGAGCTTCTATGGTCTTCTCATGTCTGCATCGTCAAGGAAGTTTCGGAGTTCATATTCAAACGTCTCCAATACAAGTCTCCGATTGTGAAGCAAAAGGTGTTGTTATTGATTACTAATTGATTCCTTTCTGATTGTTAGAGAATTTGAAATATTAGATCTATAGCTAGTTATGCAATTGGTTACCTATTAGTTAAGGTATATCTAACAATATGTGATTATAGGTCTGAGTCTGTTGAATGAGGTGGAGATCAAACCCTTAGCATCTCCAACAGGATCTGTTTATATGTTTCAGAACTGGTTAAAACTCACAAACTAACACGCCAGCATGGTGGCCGGTATGTTTAAGGTAAGTCACGGAAACCGGTACAGGCGCGGGTTCGAGCCCTCCTGGACCTGGTTTTTCATATTTGTTTTTATTTTGTTTAAATCTTGGTTTTACTTTTATTATAATCATAATATAATATTAAATAAACTTTGTTTTAACAAAACCGAACCTCGAAAGCATTATTTTGGCCAAAGTTCATATATAAATGTATATATATATGCATAAATAATTATCATATACTTACATATGCATAAATAATATGAAACAAAAATGTATTTTTATTTAAATCGATCTAGCTTAAAGATTTAAATAATTTTCCCGTAATATATATATATTGTTATATAAATATATATAATTAAATAATTGACAATAATGTTTCATTTATATATACAATGTTTATTAATACCTAATATTGGTTATTATTTATTTATAAAATCTAATTACTTGAAAATATAAGCATGGATAAAATATATCGTTTATCTTATTTACCAAATAATAATATTAATACAAATAATAATAATAATAAATATACTAAAATTAGTTAATAAGTAATTAACAACTAAAATAACCTAAACCCTACAAGACTACAAATTTATGTTAACAATTAGACTAGTAATATGTTAAACGCAAACCACCATCAAAATCAAATCGTTATATCTTATTAATTCTTTTCCTCATTTATTAATTATACTATCGTTAACATTTAGGGCATCTTTGTTGACGTATCTCGAAGGCTTGAACGTGTTCATTCTCATTTTCTTTTATTATTATCTCGTCCTCACTAAAGGTAAGTAATTCACATCCCCCTTTTTACCGTTTTACATTTTGGGGGTGTTATGCGTTAAATCATTTTTCACTACAATTCACTATTTGCGTTATATGATATTGCTCAATTAGTTATACGTGCAAATGTGACTATGTGTTTATTTTATGTTTTGGTGGTTGGTATCTCATCCTCATCCTCATTAGTATGATCATACGCCGTCGGAGTAGCTCGTTATCCATGGGATTCGAGTGAAAAGACAACTTTTATATTATTGTTATATTGTTGTTATGCTAGTTGTAATATTTCATATTATCGCTAGGAATTGTCATTTTCATATTATATGTATTCAAAAACCGTGATTACTTGCTCAACTTTATGTTGACAAACTATGTATTTTCCCGCATGGCGCAGGTAGCTATATTGGATGAAGAATCAAGGGATTAAAGAGTAGTTGGACCTTAGATGCATGATGAATAATTAAAGACTATTTATTTATTTTTATTTAATTGTTATTTTTACGAGACAATGTTTGTGCCTTTGTGTACTTAAATAATATGAATTTAATAATTTAGATATTGACAAGTGGATTTATTTTAGTGTCTTTTGAGCTATGATACAATTATGTCGCGTCCCGGCATATTCTGCCGTAGGTTGGGGTGTGACATCGGATCGATCTGAAATAACAACCGTCAAATCTAATATTCAAAATAGTCCTTGTAGATAAGAAGTTGAAACGATGAGCAGTTTACCAGAAGTGAAGGGAAGTTCGGATATAATATCAACTGGGCAATGGGAGGAAGCACTTGAAGGGCTGCTAGAATTATTTGCTGATTTGCTGCAACAAAACACGTAGCAGGAACTGGCTGTCGTTTTTAAACCTTTTGTGAAAGATAAAGTGTCACCAAGAAGTAAATGGTTTATGTTTCAAAGATAAGTATGGACTTAATTTTTAAATTTATGTTGCTATGCAGCTAATTAGAGGAGTTCCAATCAGAGTTGGTGACATACTTGTGGATTTGTATGGTAACCTTAATAAACAAGAGCCTAAGTATAGCTTCATTTTGGCAAAAACAGCATGAGATATTCATCATTTTTCCATTCAAGTGAAAATCTTTCAATTAAAGTCTGATCATGCATGACTATTTTAATTGTTATACTTCCTTAGTTCCTTTTTCACATTTATATCATTTTCTTTATTTTGAGGTATTCATCATTTATGTTTTTTGAATGCCCGTATATGCTCGGTTAACTTTCACCAAACAAAATGATCGAAAATGAACATGTTCATGTTTGTTCATGTTCATTCGTTATCAGTATAAATGCAAACAAACAAACATAACTAAACATAGAACAAACGTAAGTGAGCTAAAACCAAACAAAAAGAAGTAAATGTGAACCTCAACGCGTTGGGCCTAAAAAGTTATTAAAACTAGACTAAATTGTAATGGGCCTAAAAAAATTAAACGAATATTTTATCGAACGTAAACGAATGAACTTTAAATAACGTAAACTATCAACATAGAATGGTGCTCATGACAGCATATATAAATTTAAAAATTTGAAACTTTTCTTGTTTTGTAACCTGTAATTCAAAACAACCATCTGTTTGTTTGCAAAACTTACCGGAATGTCCTTTTAATAGAATACCACAGAAATTGTAACCTGTTGCCTGAAAGAATCCGCTTGCTGCCAGAAATTACAAAAATGCCTGTTTAAATTACCCGGTTTCAATGTCAAGAATCATAAACTGGCCCAAAACCTACGTTTTCTATTGGTTCCGAACTTGTTCATATAGGTTTATGATGTTAACCAATTTTAATGTGAACCTCTACTAAAGCCGATTGATGATCCTCATGTAGATCTAATTGCAACCGTATCCCTAAAACCACGACTTTATTTAGCATGCGTTTTGTTAATATCATACATACAAAGTTTTAGTTCTTCAATCTAATGCAATACTGACATAGTTACAGATCAGTTGACTTAAAACATTTTGTGTGTATTATGTGTTCTGTTCACACATTAACTCAAATCATTATTTTTATACGGTAAGTCAATTTCTATAAGACTTAACATGTGCATCTAACTTAGAAGTGTTTTTTAGGATCCACCAATCGATCTATGATTCTGATGGAAAAAATGCTTTTTAAGACGATTTTTTAAGTAATTTTTTATGTTTTTTATAAAATAACATTCTTTATTTAAGTAAAAAGAGAACGTTTGTTTAGTAAAAAGTACTTTGTTTATTAATTGTTGAATTTATGTTCTTTATTTAATTGTTGAATTTATGCGTACCCACTATTTCACATCAGCTTTCAACGCCACAAAATAACCCAACGCTTGAGATTCCGGTAAGCGAGGAACCAACGATAACAAATACTCAAAATCATCTATGTAATCGTAAATCGAATCACCCTGTTGAATGGTAGCCAATTGCTCATAGGGATTTTGAATCTCTAAGACGCTAAAACGTTGCAACAGTTCCGATTGAAACTCCAACCAAGTAAGAGACGAACGAACCTGAGTGATAATTGTAAACCAATGTTGCGCAACGCCAATCATACTCACTTGAGCCATCCGAATGCGAGAATCATCAGGAGTGTTGTTGAGATCAAAATACAGATTCGCTTTCTGGATCCATCCTTGAGGATCAAATCCCAAGAATTCTGGAAGTTTAACCTTCTTCACAGCCCACGGTAATCCAGAAGGAGCATCAATTGAGTCGGATTTTGGCCGCGGTGAGGTGAAAACCATACCAGAAGATCCAGATCCAGGAGAGTCGGTAATAGGCTTCTTCTCCTGAGATTTCATCCAAGCTAGCACCACCTTACGGAATTCAGCCGATTCTACTCGATCCGCTTCTAACGCAGAGAGAGAAACCCTAATTTCAGTAACATCAGATTGAAGCTGTTTAATCTGTTGTTTGTGAGTGTCCAAACGAGAATTCTGATTCACCATAATTGAACAGAATTAAAAATTGGAATTAGATCCAAAAAGCATATCTAAAATCGAATTGGATCTTAATTGGATCTGAGATCTGAACGTGAAAGCAGACCTGGAAATTGAAATCGAATTGGATTTGAGATCTGAACGTGAACGCAAATCTGGAAATTGAAATTGAACTGGATCTGAGATCTGAACATGAAAGCAAATTTGGAAATTGAAATCGAAAGGAGCGCGGAGGTGCGGCAGGTCGGACCAATGATGGAGATACAAATCTGATGTATAACAATTGGATTCTAAATGATAGTAAGAACTGAAAATGGAATTAAATTGCAAATAAGATTACCTCAATGGATCTACAAAACCTTAAGTGGTCCCAGGGTGTAGCTACGCCCTACTCAATTGCAAAGCAACGAGCCTAAAAACTTACTAATACAGTAGAAACTCTATAAAATAATATACTTGGGACCACCAAAATTTATTAATTAAAAGAGTTATTAATTAATCGATAAATTAATAATTATTAATTTATATATTAATTAATATTTTATTAATTTATAGTAGAATACTTAGTTGCACAGTTGTTGACTGATAAATTATTGAAAGCGTTATTGGAATTAATAAAGATGATATCGATGAAGAAGATGATGAAAGTTCTACAATGGAGCCCCCTTCGCGAAACGAGGCTATTAAAGCGGCAATCACATTGAACAATTTCTTGTTGAGCTATGAGAAAACAACACTAGAAGTTCTTACCATGCTAAGGAAAATTAGAGACGAGATTCAAGGGGAAATTGATTTCAACAAAAAACAAAAGACAATTGAGTCATTTTTCAAGAAACCTTCATAAATCATTCATGTAATATGCTATATATAAGGAATTATTAATTTATATTTTATATAGGGTCTAAATAAATTATAAAAAATGTATTATCTTATAATTTTAGCGAATTATTAATTTAGCACCCTATCCCCGAGTCGGGACCGGCAAAAAATATTATCTTAGAGAGTTTATTAAATAATCGAGTATTAATTTATCGAGTATCATCCTTACCTCCCTAAGAAGTTATTAACCTATTTATAGAAAAGGAAATTACACTTAATACCCTTTTAGAATAGACAAACGACACTTAGAGGCTAAACTATAATATGATCTCTATCACATTACAGGAGGTGTGACGTGCATTGGTCTATTTACACCTAATGATTATCGAGTTAGAACATGGTTTGCCGGATATGGCTCTGGACACTTGTCAAGATCCTTAGCGTTTGCATGTTCAGATGGTGGCACCTAAAGGCCAGCCGGCTTCAAAGCTGGAGCAAGATAGAATAGTTGATGACCACTTTTAAGTTCAAGATTGTAATCTACTTTAAATGAAGAATAAATTTAGTTGCTCAGGTTCCAGGTAAGAATGAGAAAAATACCAAAATCAGCTTCTGAAATATTTATTGGTGAGGTAATTTGACAATATTCTCTGTCTTGCCATCATGGCCCTCCTTATTGTTAGGTATGAATGTTTATGCTTTGAAAGATTTGTTTTTGCTGATTGCTCATTTGGTAAAACCCAAATGTTTTTTTTGTTCATGTATTTGGTTAATGACGGAATGGGTTGAACGGGTTTGGAAACAAAATAAAAAATTTTATTAAATACTTCATTTTAAGAATGTCGAAGTGGTCATGTATATGACTTTCTTGATAATATTCTTAACTAATAATATATTTAGTAGAAACTACAGTAAGAGAAACTAATAATCTTTACACTTTTTGACAGGAGTATTTCTAAATTTTAAGGCCAATTTTCCCTAGGTGTAAAGGTGATTCCTTTAATTTATCTTAAATTAACAGGTATCAATCTTTATCTTGGAGTTTTCTATTACGAGTACACTGAAACCGAGATACTTATCGCCTACTGCATTGTGCGGGTTTGATCACTCAAAACTTTTTGAACCTTTTTGACCCATTTCCATTTATCTAAACTTTTCCGTTTGAGATAACCCAACCATTAACAGTTAAATGGTTTGCAATTGCTCTATTTTTAACTTGTGTTTTGACCTTATTTTTTTGGCAAATTACTAGAGGAAATGCGTTCTTAAATGGTGCTTAAATGCCAATAGAGCTGATAATTAGTAATGTTCCCATTCATGTTTTACACATAAAATTATCTTTGAACTCCTGATAAAATCAACACCACCTACTTTGCATACTTTTTGTTATTACAGTTTTGTAAACTGACTATTACAAGATGCTTAAAAGGCACGCAGGCACTTTTGGACAACACATAGCTAAAGATGCTTAAAAGGAAGCATGCACTTTTGGACGACACATATCTTTACATAACGGCCCGTGGGCCAGCAATGTCTTTAATGAGTGATTTTTCCTTAACAGATGGAAGCTCTTTCTTTAATCCTCAATCTGAATGAATAAATCTTCGATTGATATCTTCACTAAATGAAAGAACTTCCCGTCTGCTTGTCAATCTTCGTCCAATCGTTTAGAAAAAACACAAAATGGCTCAATACCTACATTGAACAAGATTAGCCGTCGGAGATTAAACTTACTTCTAGCAACTTAGAAACAACGATTGACTTAGGGATGATGACTCGACGATTTTGGTTAATAAACAGGAGCAAGGTTTATCAAAAGTAGTTCTAATATCATTATCCACGTTATTTTTAAATGACGAGTGCAAATAATACCCCTATTTTTTAATTTTAAAATAAAAAAAAAAACAAATTATAAATATTATAAATTAAAATTTGAAATTAGAATATATATAAAAAGCATTAAACATATAAACATTAATAATAATAATAATAATAACAAATTTAAAAAAAATTATTTTTGCATATGATTAGAAAACTTTCCTTAATAAAATACAAAAAAAAACAAGCAAAAAGTATCTTATATAAAATATAGATCAAAACTTCATCACAACTTGGATCGTACGTATAGATCCCAAAACCACAGCCCGCAACCTTAAGTAAACATGGTCCAAACAATGAGTCTATCACAACTGCTTAAGGCCAATCTGCAACAATTTTTAGTTTTCATCAACCAAAAACCAAAAAAGAAAAAACAAAACAAAAAAAATGTGCCAAAATGAAAGGAATATTAAAAATCTTAGTCAAAACCTTAACAACACTCGACATATGACCCCAAAAAAAACAAAATTTATTGCATAATGTATCAATAATAGGTCAACAAAAAAAGTGCAAATAAAACTTCAACCCATCCAAACCTACACCTTCTCAATCCAAATAATAGGTCCAGCCAACCTAAACTCGACAACCCAAACATTCTAAAACCTATCAATCTCAATTGAAACAACCCAAACATTAAAAAAATATAACTAACGTAACAAATAAATATATATATATATACATATATTAAATCAAAACAAAACTCAGTTGAAAAATAAAACAATTAATTAGAAATATATAATTACAAAATGATTAAAAGTCAAAATATAAATAAACCCGTATGACACATTGGCTAAAAGTTATTTATATAAATATAGATGAAGAATGGGCTGACAATACTTTTCGAGCATGAGAGCTACAACCTACCACACAAGTAACAATTGATGAGCATGAGAGCAACGTGTATGTCTTTTTTTTTTCTTTTTTCTTTTTTAAACTATAATATTGTTAAGCATGCGAGTAATCACATATTGTGAGTAACATGATACCTATCTGTCCTAATCACATAATAAAGTTATTTTATGCCGGATAATTTCATTTCTTAATGAAGTTTTAAGGAGAAAATACTCATATAAATCACAAGTATTAAGTAAAGGTGACAAATAAACTGATTAATACGAATATGTCGAATTGAACCGAAACCGAACCCGTTTTGAAAACGATTATGTAGAAATCGGTTTATAACTGATTGAAACCATAGGTTCAGAACCGGTGTGTAATTTTCTCCACCAAAACCGGTTTCAAACTAGTTAATCAAACTGAAACCGACCAAAACTGGCCAAAAACCGTTAAAAATCCTAACCAAAACCCGAACCGGAACCGATCATAACATGGTTGAGAAACCGATTTAACCCAAACCAAAGCTGATCATAAACCGGTTTTCACTCTTCTTAACACACCGAGCCGGTTTCAATCCAAACCGATATTAAGCTTTGAAGCGGTTTGTGCACCTTTTGTATGAAGTGGATGAACATGATTTAACAAGTGCGAGTTCCATTTTTTTATACACCTGACTTTCAAGACCTTTTTAAACCTTGGATTAAATTTATAGTTGTTCATAACCAATTATTAGCCCTAAACCAAGATTATAGGTAATTTGCACTTCAATTTGTATTGCACGTATAGTTTATTTATTAAATCTAAATATTAACTATAACAAGATGATTTTTTCATATTGTATCATTTTAAGATCTTCACATAGGATGTCGCGCAAATGTCATGTAAACAGTTTTATGTTTTATCATCTCTTCTTTTAAACACTATACGACCCATGGACCCGTTTAGTTATGTTTAATCCATGACATGACCTGATTTTTATGCTAGAATGATGACTCGGTTTCTCCTCAAATACATCATTCTTCTTATGACGGTATGTGACATTTGAGACAAAACCAGGTACACCTCATTACATATTTACCGATTAAGCAAATAAACGCTTATTACGTAACGAACGAACGATAAACCGAATGGGTCTGGATATGACCCAGATATCCTGGGGGGCCACCTATAAGTGATATACGTTTAATATAAGCTAATATATTAGTATTATGGCCTTAGTTCAATAGCAAACAAGTTAAACGAAAACATGCTTGTTTAACTACCCGCTATAGATTTAAACGCGAAAGATAGTTACAAACCAAGCATTGTATCATTCGTTAAGCCGAAAAAGACTTACCAAACACTTATCTGAAATGTTTTAAGCGATCCGCAAAATGTTTTTTGAATTTTACTAACGTATACTATATTTTTATAAATTTACAATAAATTAGCCCAAAAGCACTCGTTTTTGCACTGTTTGTCGTACCCGATAAATTTTTCGCACCAAAACCCGAACCCGAATTAAATTTGGACTTGGTCTTTCACTTCGGCATGCATAACGAGGCATGTGGACAAAAAAAGGCTGAAGGGGGGGGAGCCTTTTGACTCCCGTACGCAATGGGGTAAACCACCCCCCTAAGGTTCTTTTTTTATTATATCATATGTAAGATATTTTGGCCATGTTTCTTGTGAAAATCTGGAACTCTCTGCTGGTTCTTATCAAACACAACCAAAAACAAGGTGATCTTACTTATTTTAGCCATTTAATCCATGTTTAATCATGTTTGATTTCTAATAAACATAGTTTGGTTACCAAAAATCACTTCTAACCATTCAAAAACCCTAAAAATGATTCATAAACATGTTTTGATCCTACAAATTGTTAGGAATCTGAATTGATATTTTTTTTTGCCATAAACACGGATTAGAGGGTTTAAACGACGTTTTTACGGTTCAAAAGTTCGGTTTAAAGCCCTAACCGAAACCCTTAGTTTCGAAGCTGTTATGTTGATGATGCATGCTTGGTTTGTGATTACGGGCTGTTTAGGATTCGATTGTGATGTGCATAACAAGCTTGTAAAATTTTTCAGGAACATCAGGGACCATATGAATGAGTCCCTGTCTAAATTTTGTAATTTTTCAACCATCCGAAAATATTTGGCGAATTTATAACCGAATTGGGACATTTATTTGGGAAAAATAGTTAAAATACTTGAAAAATTATGAAATTTTTTGGGGAACTCAGATTTGATATATTATGATCACATATGAAATTTGGGGTCATTTGGAAAAGTCTAAATATGTTTTGTGCGTTCGCGCTTATTTGAATTTTCAATGTTGTTCTTGGCTTGAAAATGATATTTGACAAGACTTTTAGCTTCTAGAATTGCTATCGGTTATTTTGGGAAGTGTTTTGGTTACTCAGGAATTTTGGCGGATTTTTCGAAAATCATTTGGTATAAACGGATGATTTTAGGGCTAATTATAGCACATTAAATGATTTTTTATAAATTTATAAATTAGTAAATAATTCTAGAAATATTTTTATAAAAATCTACATATTTAATTTGATAAGTGTCTAAATTTTCATGATCTAATGATTAATGGATAATTAATTGTGATAATTTGAAGATTAAACAAGTTTAATTCTGACGAAAAGCGGCAAGTTCATGATTAACGAACTTGAACTTGTTAGAATATCATAACATCAAGAGTGGTCAAAAAGCATATTTTCGGATTCATTATGTAAAAATGAACTTTTTGTGAGAAATCCAGACAATTTGGATAGATTGTGCGCGTTTTTCTCCAAATCAAACTAAATAAACGGAAATGAGCCCCGTAGCGAATCCAGACCCCTAATACGTGATCTTTCTTTATAACTTAATCATTTTATCAACCAACACGTTTACCCAAGTTTACTTCCCCATAACTGTTTTCCAAACGCATAAACGAACAACTTGGCCCAACTGGTGAAACGAGGAAACTGAGCCAAGTTCGAGTTTAAACATCAGACATTGGGCAACATCACAATCTAAGCCTATTGACACTTTCTGGGTGTTACAACCATGCCCAGACTAGCTATACAGCCCAACTTAGTATAGAGATTATAATAATATTAAAATATTAATATTATTATAATATTAACTAAAGGGACTAAGTGATAGCAAGGGAAACGGAACCCGAGCTGACCTCGCACTGAGTGCCTACAAAACCGTGAGTTTCATGACCCACCCTTTAAACTGTTTTACGAACTTTTGGGGTGAAAAGCATGTTTATATGCATTATTTATCTAAAAACGGTTCATAACGTAAAATACATGAACCTTCATATGTGAAAAGTTTTTACAAACATAATGATAAACTACGTGCTGATGAAAAGTGATTATTGTGATTGATATATTAAATGGAAATACTACGAATGCCAAAACATAATGAAATCATACGTGACAACCTGTTTATACAATACGCTATATAATTCTAAACACAACAGGTTGGGAAAATAGCGTGGTCTATGATAACCATGGGGATAACGTGGTCTGTAATGGCCATGGGGATAACGTGGTCTTTGATGATCATGGGACTACAGTGGGCGGAATGGGAGCCACAATAGTGATAAACTAAAGTTGAGTATGGCCTATGAGCCAAGTTCTGCTGCAACTTATAAACTAAAGTTAAGTATGGCCTATAAGCCAAGTTCTGCTGCAACTTATAAACTAAAGTTGAGTATGGCCTATGAGTCAAGTTCCGCTGCAACTTATTAAACGAACTAACTTGATTATGACATGAGTGCCAAGAAAATATTGTAATTATATATGGTGTGGGCGGAAAGGGGGCCACGGTGATTGGTGATACATGATAAATACTACATTTGTGTGTGTATATATATATATCTGTGTATACACATTATGTGAATTGATGTAGGAAATACTGTGTGTAAAAAATACTAATTATTTGTGTATATACTGTGTAAAGTTAGATTTCACGTAGAACCGTTGTGGGCGGAAGGGGGGCCACAATGGTTGATGTTACGCGGAACCGTTGTGGGCGGAAGGGGGGCGACAATAGTTGATTTTATGTGGAACCATTGTAGGAGGAAGGGGGTCCACAGTGATTGAATAAACACGGAATTTGGAAACACGCAATACGAACAAACAGTCACGATTTTATCGTAATGTCAAATTTTATTATAAACTTATACATAAATATATGTGCATACAAAGATACAAATGTACATATATAAACGTAAATACATTTTCTTACATACGCGCGTACATGCAAACTATAACTGTGTGGTACGCAGCACTGATTTCGTTAAAACTTATGAAATTCACCAACTATTTGTAGTTGACCTATTTTAACGTGCTTTTCAGGTATTCAGAAACGTGGAGTAAAGTCCTTATGTGCTATCTGTTTGAGTTGTGATCGATGCTATGTAATATGGTACAAATATTCAAGCTAAAAGTGAAGCAGTAGATAGACTAGTTTTGATTGTGACACCTAGTTTGTAAAAGAAATTAGAACAATGTAATTTATTGTAAGTTAGTAATATTTTTTTATGAACAATATATTTGATACCAGTTGTATCTGTTACATTACCGTTTTACGCTTCTACAAACCGCTTAACGGGGTGTGACACGGTAAGAGCATTCCCAACATGTCTCTCATCTCTATCTCTATAATTACACTAAAAATCATCACATTTCTCTCTCCTGTCAAATTAAATAATATTTTTTATATCTTTTTTTATTATAGTTTTCTCACTCCTCTACTCAAACCAATTCAACAAATATTAAAAAAATAAATGAGAGCAAACAAAGTCTCCCCAAATTTACAAAAAATCACTATATTTCTTTGTTCACGCTATAATTTACACTCACCCTCATAACCTGTGACATACGTGACAAAATCGAGTATGCCTTAGTATTTGTTTATCGAATAAGCGATTAACCGCTTATTGCGTAGCGAACAAACGATTAACCGAACGGGTCTGATTATGACCCAGATATCCCAAGGGGCCATCTATAAGTGATATATGTCTATGATAAGCTAGCATATTGATATTAAGGCCTTAGTATGATAGCAAACTAGTTAAACGAAAACATGCTCGTTTAACTACCCGCTATGGATTTAAACGCGAAAGATAGTTCCGAAACAAGCATTGTATCATCCGTTAAGCCGAAAAAGATTTACCAAACACTTGTTGGGGATGTTTTAAGCGATCAATGAAAATATTTTTGATTTTTACAAACAAATGGTATGTTTTTCTATGTGACATTCGTCAATTTCGGGTCTTGTTTGTATTCGTTTTTGTATTTGTTTATTATGTAAACCGACCCGATTTGTAAACCGAAGCTTATGTTATAATCAAAATGATGGATTTATGTTACAATATTGTTTCACACTTGTTGGGTCTTGAAAACATCCTATTTTTATTTTTATTTTTATTTATTTATTTATTTATTTATTTTTTTGTTGTTTTGTGTTTTTGTCTTGATCCATTTTGCATGAAAACTCTTGTGTCTCACACCCATATTTGACCACCAACATTACCCTATAGATACACCACCTTTCCTCTTCATTTTCCCTTGCTACAACTTAAAAAAAAAAAAAAAAAAAAAAAAAAAAAAAAAAAAACTCTCTCAAACATCAAAGATTCAAGGTTATCTTCTTAAGTGTTCTTGAAGGTTTTTAGTCTTTCATCTTAATTAGTTTATGTAGCCTTATTAATACTTGTTTATGGTTGTGCAACATATATATAATATACACCCATTGTTTACCTTTGGTAGTTACTTCTCTGATTCCGGTCGGTGAGGTTTCGGACCCCATAAGGCAAGGCTTCATGGAGGACTTCGTGTCCTTGATATATATACATCTATATAACTTGTTCATACATATTAATCTTGCTTATTTTAGTTTGTTGGTCATGTTTACAAGTTCCATGGTTATGGGTTTTTAAAAGTCTATGCTTCGGTTTAACCGTAAATAGCTCTAAACCGTAAACCGAACTTTGTTACTAGTTTTGTTTGTTTAAACATACTTAGTGTTAGATCTAAGTTTCTAAAATCATTTTTACAAATTCTATGGTTATGGGTTTGTAGAATCTTACCTCGGTCTTAACCCGAAACACGATCCGAACCGAAAACCAAACTTTTGTTTAAAGACTTTATTGTTAACTTTTGGTATTTTTTTATTTGTACATTATTATACAAGTTCTTTAGTGTTTGGACATGTGGAAACCATCTATGAACTTGTTGTGAGATGGAAACCGAACCAAACCGATTCTTGCTCGCTTAAGACACACAAGTGTGTTTTTTTTTAGCCATCAAGACTTGTATATTTCTTTAAAAATAGTTACAAATTGATTTTTAAATATTTTCTTAAGTACTTGGAAATGTTGGATCCAACTTGATCTCATAACAAAGTTTGGACCGACAAAACCAAACACTCGTTTAACGTGCATTGTTAGTTCTAAAACAATGGAACTACATACTTGGTTAAGTCTTATTAAATTTTATTGAGTTATCTCATAACATTCAATATTTTGGAAAGTTGACTTTGGGTTTGACCAATTATCAAGACCCGAACCGACAACCCGAACACTTGATAAAAAAAACCCGTTTTAGTATCTTTATTCCAAAGGGATTTGCATTCTTGCATTTTACCCACCTTATTACTTAACATAGGTTGAGTAAATG